>NC_141863.1:10277625-10520125 GCF_024713525.1 Acromyrmex echinatior
TTTTAAATGTTATGTAACACTGCCTTGGGAAAAATTGCATTTAGAGTGACCCCTAAAATACTTTAAAAATTGCTTTAAAAAAAATTATTTTAGTTTCAAAAAATTATCTTTTTTAATTTAATTAACACTGCTTGCCCTTTTGCTTTAAGTGAATCCCTAGAAAATTGCTTAAATTGCTTTAAAAAAAAATTATGATTGTAATAAAAAATTTTTTATTTTAATATACTTTTTCACTGTTTTTCCCCATAATTCATTTAGAGTGAATCCCTAAAAATTGTTTAAAATAGCATTAAAAAAAAATTTTATTATAATTAAAAAATTTTTTTTTTTAAATTTTTGGGAACCAGCTTGCCCCAAATTCATCAGAGTGAACCCAAAAAAAAAACTCAAAAAAAATTTTTTTATCTCAAAAAATTCCTTTTTTGTTTTAACACGCTTGGGAGCCAATTCATTTAGAGTGAATTCCTAGAAAATTGCATTTAAATTGCATTAAAAAAATTAATTTTAATTACAAAAAAATAATCTTTTTAATATTAATGTAACACTTAATTGCACCATTAATGCATTTAGAGTGAATCCCTAGAAAATTGCATTAAAATTGCAATAAAAAAAATTAAGATTGTAATAAAAAAAATTGTCTTTTTAATATTATTGCAACACTGCATTGCACCAATAATGCATTTAGAGTGAATCCCTAGAAAATAGCATAAAAATTGAATTAAAAAAATTAATTTTAGTTTCAAAAAAATTGTTTTTTTAATATTAATGTAACACTGCATTGAACCAGTAATGCATTTAGAGTGAATCCCTAGAAAATTGCATTAAAATTGCATTAAAAAAAATTAATTTTAATTAAAAAAAAATGCCTTTTTAATGTTAATGTAACATTGCATTGGAGCAATAATGCATTTAGAGTGAATCCTTAGAGAATAGCATTAAAATTGCATTAAAAAAAATTAATTATAACTTCAAAAAAATTTTCTTTTTAATATTAATGTAACACTGCATTGAACCAGTAATGCATTTAGAGTGAATCCCTAGAAAATTGCATTAAAATTGCATTAAAAAAAATTAAGATTGAAATAAAAAAAATTGTTTTTTTAATATTATTGTAACACTGCCTTGCACCAGTAATTCATTTAGAGTGAATCCCTAGAAAATTGCATTAAAATTGCATTAAAAAAAATTAATTTTAATTCAAAAAATTGTCTTTTTAATATTTATGTAAGACTGAATTGCACCATTAATGCTTTTAGAGTGAATCCCTATGAAATTGCATTAAAATTGCAATAAAAAAAATTAATTTTATTTTCAAAAAAATTATCTCTTTAATATTAATGTAACACTTCAATGCACCAGTAATGCATTTAGAGTGAATCCCTGGAAAATTGCATTAAAATTGCATTAAAAAAAATTAATTTCAACTATATAAAAATTTTCTTCTTAATATTAATGTAACACTGCATTGCAGCAAAAATGCATTTCGAGTGAATCCCAAGAAAATTGCTTTAAAATAGCATTAAAAAAAACTGTTATTATAATAAAAAAAATTGTATTCTTAATATTATTGTAACACTGCATTGCACCAATAATGCATTTAGAGTGAATCCCTAGAAAATAGCATAAAAATTGCATTAAAAAAATTAATTTTAGTTTCAAAAAAATTGTTTTTTTAATATTAATGTAACACTGCATTGAACCAGTAATGCATTTAGAGTGAATCCCTAGAAAATTGCATTAAAATTGCATTAAAAAGAAATTAATTTTAATTTCAAAAAAATTATCTCTTATATATTAATGTAACACTGCACCAATAATTCATTTAGAGTGAATTCCTAGAAAATTGCATTTAAATTGCATTAAAAAAATTAATTTTAATTACAAAAAAATAATCTTTTTAATATTAATGTAACACTTAATTGCACCATTAATGCATTTAGAGTGAATCCCTAGAAAATTGCATTAAAATTGCAATTAAAAAAAATTAAGATTGTAATAAAAAAAATTGTTTTTTTAATATTAATGTAACACTGCATTGAACCAGTAATGCATTTAGAGTGATCCCTAAAAACGTGCTTTAAAATTGCATAAAGAAGGATTAATATTATTTTCAAAAAAATTGCCTTTTTAATATTAATGTAACACTGCTTTGTAGCAATAATGCATTTAGAGTGAATCACCAGAAAACAGCATTAAAATTGCATTAAAAAAAATTAATTTTAATTTCAAAAAAATTATGTCTTTAATATAAATGTAACACTGCATTGCACCAATAATTAATTTAGAGTGAATTCCAAAAAATTGCATTTAAATTGCATTAAAAAAATTAATTTTAATTACAAAAAAATTGTCTTTTTAATATTAATGTAACACTGCATTGCACCAGTAATGCATTTAGAGTGATTCCCTAGAAAATTGCATTAAAATTACATTAAAAAACAATTAATTTTAATTTCAAAAAAATTTTCTTTTTAATTTTAATGTAACACTGCATTGCAGCAATAATGCATTTGGAGTGAATCCCTAGAAAATAGCATTAAAATTGCATTAAAAAAATTAATTTTAGTTTCAAAAAAATTGCCTTTTTAATATTAATGGAACACTGCATTGCAGCAATAATGCATTTAGAGTGAATCCCTAGAAAATAGCATTAAAATTGCATTAAAAAAAATTAAGATTATAATAAAAAAAATTGTCTTTTTAATATTATTGTAATACTGCATTACACCAGTAATTCATTTAGAGTGAATCCCTAGAAAATTGCATTAAAATTGCATAAAAAAAAATTAATTTTAACTTCAAAGAAATTTTCTTTTTAATATTAATGTAACACTGCTTTGTATCAATAATGCATTTAGAGTGAATCCCTAGAAAACAGCATTAAAATTACATTAAAAAACAATTAATTTTAATTTCAAAAAAATTGCATTTTTAATATTAATGGAACACTGCATTGCAGCAATAATGCATTTAGAGTGAATCCCTAGTAAATAGCATTAAAATTGCATTAAAAAAATTAATTTAAGTTTCAAAAAAATTGTTTTTTTAATATTAATGTAACACTGCATTGAACCAGTAATGCATTTAGAGTGAATCCCTAGAAAATTGCATTAAAATTGCATTAAAAAAAATTATGATTGTAATAAAAAAAATTGTCTTTTTAATATTATTGTAACACTGCATTGCACCAGTAATTCATTTAGAGTGAATCCCTAGAAAATTGCATTAAAATTTCATCAAAAAAAATTAAGATTGAAATAAAAAAAATTTTTTTTAATATTATTGTAACACTGCCTTGCACCAGTAATTCATTTAGAGTGAATCCCTAGAAAATTGCATTAAAATTGCATTAAAAAAAATTAATTTTAACTTCAAAAAAATTGTTTTTTTAATATTAATGTAACACTGCACTGAACCAGTAATGCATTTAGAGTGAATCCCTAGAAAATAGCATTAAAATTGCATTAAAAAAATTAATTTTAGTTTCAAAAAAATTGTTTTTTTAATATTAATGTAACACTGCATTGAACCAGTAATGCATTTAGAGTGAATCCCTAGAAAAATGCATTAAAATTGCATTAAAGAAAATTAAGATTGTAATAAAAAAAATTGTCTTTTTAATATTACTGTTACACTGCATTGCACCAGTAATTCATTTAGAGTGAATCCCTAGAAAATTGCATTAAAAAAATTAATTTTAGTTTCAAAATAATTGTTTTTTTAATATTAATGTAACATTGCATTGAACCAGTAATGCATTTAGAGTGAATCCCTAGAAAATTGCATTAAAATTGCATTAAAAAAATTAAGATTGTAATAAAAAAATTGTCTTTTTAATATTATTGTTACACTGCATTGCACCAGTAATTCATTTAGAGTGAATCCCTAGAAATTTGCATTAAAATAGCATTAAAAAAAATTAAATTTAATTTCAAAAAATTGTCTTTTTAATATTAATGTAACACTGCATTGCAGCAATAATCATTTAGAGTGAATCCCTAGAAAATAGCATTAAAATTGCATTAAAAAAATTAATTTTAGTTTCAAAAAAATTGTTTTTTTAATATTAATGTAACACTTCATTGAACCAGTAATGCATTTAGAGTGAATCCCTAGAAAATTGCATTAAAATTGCATTAAAAAAAATTAATTTTAATTTCAAAAAAATTATCTATTTAATATTAATGTAACACTGCATTGCACCAGTAATGCATTTAGAGTGAATCCATAGAATAATTGCATTAAAATTACATTAAAAAAAATTAATTTTAATTCAAAAAATTGTTTTTTTAATATTAATGTAACACTGCAATGCACTAATAATGCATTTAGAGAGAATCTCTAGAAGATTGCATTAAAATTGCATTAAAAAAAATTAATTTTAATTCAAAAAATTGTCTTTTTAATATTAATGTAACACTGCAATGCACCAATAATGTTTTTAGAGAGAATCTCTAGAAGATTACATTAAAATTGCATAAAAAAAATTAATTTTACTTTCAAAAAAATTGTTTTTTTAATATTAGTGTAACATTACATTTCACCAATAATTCATTTAGAGTGAATTCCTAGAAAATTGCGTTTAAATTGCATTAGAAAAATTAATTTTAATTACAAAAAAATTGTCTTTTTAATATTAATGTAACACTGTATTGCACCAGTAATGCATTTAGAGTGAATCCCTAGAAAATTTCATTAAAATTACATTAAAAAAAATTAATTTTAATTTCCAAAAAAATTTCTTTTTAATTTTAATGTAACACTGCATTGCAGCAATAATGCATTTAGAGTGAATCCCAAGAAAATTGCATTAATATTGCATTAAAAAAAATTGATATTAAAATAAAAAAAATTATATTTTTAATATTATTGGAACACTGCATTGGAACATTTCAATACATTATAAACTATCATAGTAAAAAAATTTGAATAATAATAATGCAATATACTTGTATATATAATGTCTATATAGTTAATGTCTGTATAAAATACAAAAGGATATAGGTAACAGGAAGGGATGAGAAAGAGGGATACAGAATTTTCGATTGTATCAGAGAGAAATATACAAATACAGATATGAAAATGAAATTAAAGTATCAGTTATGATAAAATGGAATAACTAAAAAAGAAGGATTAGGAAAGAAAAAAGCAAAAAGGGATAATTAAGAAAGGAGAGAGAGAGAGAGAGAGAGAGAGAGAGAGAGAGAGAGAGAGAGAGAGAGAGAGTGAGAGAGAGAGAGAGAGAGGATAGTGGTTAATAATTAAGAAAGAGTGATAGAAAGAAATCTCTTTCATTCTAATTGCCATATTTATTTCATCCTCTCTCTTTCTCTCACTCTTTTTCTCAGATAGAGAAAGAGTAAAATATAAAGAGAAAAGAAGGAGTAAAGAGAGAGCGAATAAAATATGATATAGAGTAGATAGAGTAGACACTAATTGCACTGCTATAGTGTCGCTTAACTATCCTCATCCTGATTCTTCGCGTCATCCTTGTCCTTGCTTTTGTTCTCATCCTTCGCGTTGTCTTTAACTTTGCTTTTTTTGTTCTTCGAATGGCGAAACCAGTTAATTATTGCAATTTCTATTTCCTTCATCTTAACTTTGAAGACAGTTTGCATGGTTTCTGCGAATAAGAGTAAAAAAAATTTCCATTTGTGATTATATCCATATAGGAGATATAACATTCTGAACTACGTATTACATACCATACAAGATTTTCGCAGTCTTCATGTTCTCGAACTTGAAATTATTATTGTATCCTTTCCATGAAATGTTGCATGCTAAGAGAGAAAATTAGTATACATATTCCTCACCTTATTGTGCTGGGGCATCTTTAAGTCTTCGTGTTTCAAACAACTGTGCCTATTAACACATATTATAATCAAAATATTGAGGAGCCCTCAACTGACGTCCGCAATAATAATAAAATAAATTAAAGACCATCGAAAAATTCCACACAACAAAAATATAAGATTTTTGTAATATTTATTTTTTAATAAAATTTAAGTAGACTCTAAATTTACAATATTTAAAAGGCTAATGAGAGTGACGCAGTTTACAAATGTTATAATAATAATTCTAATACATACTATAATGTTTATTAAATTTATTCGTTTATATAATAAACATTATAGTATGTATTAGAATTATTAATTGTGTCATCAAATTATGTGTTTGTAAATTGCGCTCTCATTAGCCTTTTCAATATTATTTATTTTTTTATTTTTAGGTTTAGAATGGGTAAGATACAGAACATGTGAAACTTACAAATTCTGGACGCAAGCTTCTATTAAAATATCTTCTAAGGCCTCTAGTTTCTCCATCATCGTAATTGGAAATTGAGGCAATAAATTTGTTTTTTCAATATGTCTTGCCTTGCAGTGTTTATGTGATTGTTGCAATGTTTGGACATTGTCACTTAAGTCATTAAGTGTATCTATTATTTCATAAATCGCAGTTTTCAGTAACATCTGAGATTTTAAAACTTCTTTTTCAAATGCTGGGAAATAGACAATGTACAATTTTCTAAATAAAACGTCAGAGTTTACGTTTATTGTAATATATGAATTTATTTTAGTATATGAATTATTTCTTACGTGTATTGCCGATTTCTTTTTTTCCCATTCTTGCCTGCATAGATACTGAAGATTCCAATCTATCTGGTAGTCGGTTTCGATCAAGTGTTTTCTTCATCGCTTGCTTGAATAAAATAATGTATCATCAATGAAATGATTACGTAACACATGAAAGAAATATGCTGAATAGTTTTCTTATAAGAATATTATACAATCGTTCGCATTTGGCACATTACAGAAAATTTGTAAAATACAAATAAAAATGAGCTTAATTGCATAAATACATGACTGTATAACGAATATAATGTTGTGTGATGTGCTATCATAGTATTAAATTTATAATTATAAAAAATTAATTTATACGTAATATTAATAAAAATGCAATAACACCGGATTTGCAAGCGCGTTACGTTATATGACATTTTTTCTCTCTCAGATGAAACTAATGACTTAAAACGACTTTTTTTGGCAATGATGCCCTAGACATAATTTTGTTTGTTGGTAATAGATGTGATGACTCGAAAACGATTGTTTTGACGTCGATGGCATAGAAACAACTTTTGTTGCCGGTGAACAGTCCTTGAAACTCTCTTTAATACTTCCAAAATTCGATGCTTTATAAACAAGACTTTCGGAATCACAGAAGTTTTTGATATTGCATTGACTTCTTTTATCTGTGACTCTTCCTCTTGACTTTCTTGTTCATCTTTCTCTTTATCTTTATTTTCACTCTCTTCTTCGGATGATGAACTGTATAATAACTTTACGTATTCTTTGCGTTTACCCAAAAATTCATTTGGATTTTTGTATTGAATGTCCGAATCAAACTTTAACTTTTGGAAGATGCATCTTGGCTGTTGCATAACATCTAAAAAAAAATAATTATATAAAATATCTTAAATAAATTATTGAAATAATTATTACAATTCAAATGCATTTATAAGATTTTGAAACGTATATAATTATTTAACTAAATGTAAGATATTTTAGCATAGGTATTTGCATAATTCTGCATGCATGGAGAGAATATGTTTCATATGGAAACGCGAGTTTAATAAGCTTTGTTGGAAAATTAGTTGGCCAAAAGCATTCAGTTTTGTCGTCAGTTACTTTTATCCAAGTAACAGGCATGATTTCCACTGTATCTTTATCCAGAAAATGTATATAATGTGTGTAAATGTGTATAGAATACTTCTACAAACCATATTTTGGTTTATTATTTTTCTGCAGAATAAATATTGTATTGGGCACACATATGTAATGTTTAAACTGATATAGTTAGATTTATGAGTCATGTATGAGTGGAATGACCAGTACATTATTTGTACTGGAATTTTCACTTCCAATAGTAATAGGAAACACAATAGCTTATGACATATCAATTACTTGCAATCGAGAAGAATGTACAGTGTATTCTCCAATTTTAAAACATGTTGAACGCGCCGGAGAATTGAAAAACGTTCAAACGAATTTTAATTGTTTAACAATTGCAACTACTGAATTATGTTTTCACAAATATTTTCTATAAACATAATTCTGTCATCATCTTACACAACAATTGCTCGGTTTTGTCGTTTTGAATTTGAATCCGCGATATCTAATCTCTTTATACATAGGAGCAGAACATTTATTTAGTAAAGGTCCGCCATTGTGTTCTTTCCTTAATTCGTAATTGTCATCACTAGTATTGACTACTTCTTTTAAACCTATAATTTTGGACACGTACATTCTATTTAGTAATTGCTATCACATTTTTTAAGCATTTTCTTGATTTCTTGGAGATAATTTTCAAATATAAAAGCTGAATATTCATCTATTCATCTCGCTCTCCATTTTAAAACGTCATCAGCTAAATGTTGCAATATATGAATGTTATAAGATATGTGACTGGGGACGAAAAATGGGTGCATTACGATAACCCCAAGCGCAGAAAATCATGGGGAATTCCCGGCCATGCTTCCACGTCGACGGCCAAATCGAATATTCATAGCTCCAAGATCATGCTCTGTATTTGGTAGGATCAGCTCGGCGTAGTGTATTATGAGCTGTTAAAACAGATTGAAACAATCACAGGCGATTGGTATTAAATTGATGCATTTGAGCCGAGCATTGAATGACGAACGTCGCAATACAACGAGAGACATGATAAAATAATTTTGCAGCATGACAATGCTCGACCCTTTATGAAAGTGGTCAAGACATATTTGGAAACGTTAAAATGGGAAGTCCTACTCCACCCTCCGTATTCTCCAAATGTTGCTCTCTCTGACTATCACTTGTTTCGATCAATGGCACACGATTTGGTTGACCAGAACTTCCAATATTATGAGGAAATAAAAAATTGAATCGATTCGTGGATGGATTCAATAGAAGATCAGTTTTTTCGACGCGGTATTCATACGCTGCCAGAAAGATGGGAGAAGGTGATGAAAAATATTGTAATCATAAATGTATAACCAGTTTTGTACAATAAAGACTCAACTTTCGGAAAAAAACGGCGGAAGCAAAGTTATACACTTAATACTAATATAAAGTTATACAACTAATAATTTTCTGTAAAATGCAATTTTAATGCAATTTTTAAGGGATTCACTTCAAATGCATTATTGGAGCAATATAGAGTTAGTCTTAATCGTGATGATGAAATTTTTAAATTTTGAAAAAATTTCATTTTATGTAAAATGCAATTTTAATGCATTTTTCAAGGAATTCACTCTAAATGCATTAATGGAGCAAGGCAGTGATTGTCGTTATCGTTATGATTCATGTTATTGAATTTAGGAAAAATTTCATTTTCTGGAAAATGCAATTTTAATGAAATTTTCTAGAGAATCACTCTAAATGCATTAATGGAAAAATACAGTGTAGTCTTTATCGTTATGAAGCAATTTTTTAATTTTGAAAAAATTTAAATTTTAATAAAATGCAATTTTAATGCAATATTCTAGAGATTCACTCAAATTGCATTAATAGAGCAATGCAGCGAAGTCTTTATCGTTAAGATGCAATTTTTTGAAATTTGAAAAAATTTCATTTTCTGTAAAATACAATTTTAATTCAATTTTCTAGGGATTAATTCCAACTGCATTATAGGAGCAATGCAGTTTTCATCATTACTATGCAATTTTTTTGAATTTTGAAATAGTTGCATTTTCTAAATAATGCAATTTTAATGCAATTTTCTAGGGATTCACTCCAATTATATTATTGGAGCAAGCAGTGACAGTCTTTATCGATGCAATTTTTTTGAATTTTGATAAAATTGGATTTTTTGAATTAAGCAATTTTAATGCAATTTTCTAGGGATTCAATCCAATTGCATTATTGTAGTAATGCAATGATAGTTTTAATTAGGCGCAATTTTTCCAATTTTGAAAAAAATTGCATTTTCTGAATAATACAATTTAATGGAACTTTCTAGGGATTCACTCCAATTGCATTATTGGAGCAATGCAGTGATAGTCTTTATTGTTACGATGTAATCTTTATGAATTTTGAAAAAATCGCATCTTTTGAATAATGCAATTTTAATGCAATTTTCTATTATAGATTTTCATTTTAATTCCATTATTGAAGCAATGCAGTGAAATTTTTAATCGTTGCGATGCAATTTTTTTGAATTTTGCAAATGTTGCATTTTCAGAATAATGCAATTTTAATGCAATTTTCTAGGGACTGTCTCCTATTGCATTATTGTAGCAATGTACTGATAGTTTTAATCGTTACGATGCAATTTTAATGAATATTGAAAAAATTCTTGGAATAATGCAATTTTAATGCAATTTTCTAGGGATTCACTCCAATTGCATTATTGTAGCAATGCGGAGAAATTCTTTATCATTACAATGCAATTTTTTTGAATTTTGAAAGAATAGTATTTATTGAATAATGCAATTTATTGAAACTTTCTAGGGATTCACTTCAATTGCATTATTGTAGCAATGCAGTGATAGTCTTTATCGTTACGATTCAATTTTTATGAATTTTGAAACAATTGCATTTTTTGAATAAATAAATTCTGCAGGCGATGTGCCGGTGTCAAGGCAGACATGAGTACGCAGATCTAATAATACGGTCGAGAGTGATCGACCTTCATTAGCATGATATATAAGCAGATTTTAAACAATCAATGCCACCGCTCGATCATACCGTTCCAGGCGGAGTGATACGCCGTGGTACAAATTCATTGATCATCTGAAGAAGTGCAGTAAAAGCTTCAAACTGGCTACCTCGATCAGTAATTATCATTTTGGATGCTCCAAAATTTATTACCCAGTTGTCGTAAAACACGCGTGCACCTGTAATGCCTTCAATGTCTTTCAGAGATATTGCTACTGGCAAACGCGAAAATCTGTCAATCGTCGTCACACAATATCTATACCCGTCAGAGTCAGGCAAGGGACCTATTAGATCCATGTGAACATGCTCGAAACGACCGTCGGGTTGGACAAATTTTTCAGGATGTAATTGAACGTGTCGGTTATTTTTGACTGCTCAGACAGCTGCTTTGACAGTCAAAACAATTCTTGCACCATTTTGCAATATCACGATGCATGTTAGGCCACATATACCGTTGACGGATTATCCGATCAGTGACTTTAGGGCCCGGATGAGCCGTCATGGAACAAGTGAAAAACGGCGAAACGCTGTGCGACTCTCGTTGGATATGTCCTTGCGGTGCTTCCGACGGCGAGAATTTTCTGCCGGCCCCGGTCTCAGCGATGGATCACGATATCGGCGATGAGCCTGTTGCTGTTTACGACGTCGGTGATGGGTCTCCTTGACGGCCACGGCGTTGAAAATGAGCTTCCTTGTCGGCTATGACATCAGCGACGAGCTTCCTTATCGGCTACGACATCGGCAATGTTGTACTTCTGCTCGATATCACACCAAGTTCATTCCAATGTTGCTCGACAGTTACCGTTTCTTCCTCTCGATCACATCGGCCTTTCGATCTCGTCGGCCTTTTGTATCACGACGGCCTTTCGTATCACATCACGTCGGGGTCACCAATGTGGGAATAAATGACTCAATTGATAAGTCAGATTCTGTAAACAAGCCCACGCTTGTCATCTGATGTGATATAGGAAATAATGATTGAAACTTTTCTTATAACTGGTAACTAATAATCTTTATTATACGAGCACAAATTAATATGACCATACAGGATGAATGCCTTAATCGATCTGTTGTTATAATTTTTCTTTATTTATTATTTTTACGCTGCTAGGCAACTCACTACCTATAAAATTCTTAATACCTCAATAGCACAGCGAGTGTAGAAAACTTAAGGATTTTGTAGGTATGTGAGGGATTCTTAATACCTCACTAGCGTAGCGAGTGTAGAAAATACAAGAATTTTTTAAAATTTTGAAAAAATGGAATTTTTTGAATAATGCAATTTTAATGCAATTTTCTAGGGATTCAATCCAATTGCATTATTGTAGCTATGCAGTGATAGTTTTAATCGTTACGATGCAATTTGTAAGAATTTTGGAAAAATTGCATTTTTTGAATAATGCAATTTTAATGCAATTTTCTAGGGATTCACTCCAATTGCATTATTGGAATATTGCAGTGATAGTCTTTATCGTTACATGCAATTTTTTTGAATTTTGAAAAAATTGAATTTTTTGAATAATGCAATTTTAATACAATTTTCTATGGATTCACTCCAATTGCATTATTGGTTCATTGCCGTGATAGTTTTATTCGTTAGGTGCAATTTTTCGAATTTTCGAAAAATTGCATTTTGTAAATTAAGCAATTTTAATGCAATTTTCTATAATAGGTTTTCATTCCAATTGCATTATTGGTGCAATGCAGGCATAATCTTTATTATTACGTTGAAATTTTTTTGAATTTTGGAAAATTGCATTTTTTGAATAATGCAATTTACTGGAGATGTATTATTAATGCATTTTTGTTGCAATGCAGTGTTAGCCTTTGTTGTTACGATGCAATTTTTTTAAATTTTAAATTGAATTAATTATGTAATTTTCTTCCACCGTTTTTCTATTGATGGCTTTAGCGATGAGTGGTCGAAATAAATAGATCATAGACGTCATAAAATAAACTTGGGCATTTGTCAACTTAAGCCCATTGAAAGATTTAGTTGATTTGTTTTGGTATTACAAAGTTAATCTCGATTGAATATGTAAGTTTATGAGCCAAATAATCGTCATTTGCCTGAAGTTTTAATTTTCTATCTCAATAGTAAGTACACCTTAGCTGCCAATTAACGAGCCGGTATTATGCCATTTACGTGCCGTTATAGGTATCATTAACGAGCCGTTAATGTTTACATTAACGTAACATTAACATTTCATTGTCATCAAGATGCCGTTAACGTTGACCTTAAACGTTCCGTTTTAGTTTCCGTTAACGAGCCGTTATAATTGCCGTTAACGAACCGTTAACATTGCCATTAACAAGCCGTTATCTCGCATTAATGTTGCTATTGATGAGCAGTTATCGTGCCATTAACATCTCTTTAACGTGCCCTTAACGTGCCGTTAACGTTGCCGTTAAATTGCCGTTAACGTTACGTTGTTGTTTCCTTTATGTTGCCATTAACGATTCCGTTAATGTTGCCGTTATTGTTACCATTAACGAACGTTGCCATTATAGTTGCCGTTAATCTGCCGTAATCGTGTCATTAACTGTGCCTTTACGTGCCGTTAAGTTTCCTTTAATGTGCCGTCATAATTTCCGTTAACGAGCCATGAACGTTGCCGTTAAAATGTCGTAAACGTTGCCGTTAACGTTGCCATTAACGTCCCTTTAATATGCCCTTAACGAGCCGTTAATGTTGCCATTAACGAGCAGTTATCGTGCCGTTAACGTTGCCATTAACGAGCAATTAACGTTGTTGTTAACGAGCCGCTATCGTGCCGTTAAAGTTCCCATTAACATTCCGTTAACGTGCCATTAACAATGCCGTTAATTTGCGTTAATATTGCCCTTAACGTGCCGTTAATGTTTCCGTTAACTTGTCGTTAATGTTGCCGTTAAAGTGCCGTTATATTTGCCGTTAACGAGCTATTAACGTGCCGTTTCGTTGCTGTTGACGTGCCATTATAATTGCCTTAACGAGCCATTAACATTTCCGTTAACCAGCCGTACTTGTGCCGTTAAAGTTGCCGTTATCGTGCCCTTAACGTTGTCATTAAAGTGCCGTTAACGAGCCCTTTACGTTGCCGTTAACGTGCCGTTATAGTTGTCGTTAACGAGTCATTAATGTTGCCGTTAACGAGCCATTATCGTGCCTTTAATGTCGTCATTAACTCACCGTTATCGTTGTCTCTAACGTGCCGTTCGAGTTGCCGCTAACGTGCCATTAACTTTATCCTTAACGTAGCAATTAACGTGCCATTAAAGTTGCTGTTGCTGTTGCCGTTAATTTTGCCGTTGCCGTTAATGTCGTTATCGTTGGCGTAACTGTTGCCATTAACCTTCCCGTTGCAGTTGACTCTTTCGTTAACGTTGCCTTTGCTGTTGCCGTTAGCGTTGCCGTTGACGTAGCATTTGCAGTTGCCGTTAACGTTGAAGTTGCTGTTATCGTTAACTTTTCCGTTGCCTTTAACTTTGCCGTTGCCGTTAACATTATCTTTTCCTTTAACATTACTATCACCATTTTTATTATCATTACCGTTGACGTTATCAAAAACGAATCGTTTCATTTTCTTAAATACTAATTATTAATAAATATAATATTAATACAAATATTATATAATTTTAATTATAATTTATATAATTATAATTTATAAATATTATAAATATTATTATATTTATTATATTTCTGTAATTAATAAATTATTAAATTTTTTTAAAGTTAAAATTTTGTTAACATTAATTTAAATAAATATTATTCTGTATTATTATTTAAAATATTTTAATTTTAATTATAGATTATCCCATAATTTCATTCCTTACATAATAATATTTTAAATAAAAAATATATTTTAGATTATTTATTTGATTAATAAACCAATTTATTTACCATTTAATTGAAGATAATTGAATTTAATTAAAAAAAAAGATATCTCTAAAATTAACTAAAATATCTCCTCTAATAACTTATTTTTAATAATTATTACACATTAATTAACATATATTAAATAAATATTTGGCTCTTTTAAATTTAATAATTTATAAATTATATTTTAATAAACTCTGTAAATGTATTAAAATTACTTTTATACATTTAAATTAGAACTTACTTACATTAGTTTTGCTTTATAATCACTTATAATTATTTTATTCTAATTATTAAGACTAAATAAACTTTAGTATATCTTTAATTAATATTTAAATTTTTTTCGTCCATATATTATTTATATTATAATTATTAACTATTAATATTATCTAATTTAAAATTAATACCAAATTCCTCATTTATCAAATTTATCATTTGTCTCCAATATTCTCATTATCTAAATACACATTCCTGTACATTATTATGTTACGATTTTTTCAACTATTTATCTAGGTGGGGTGAAAAGTAATCTCCTTGGGAATGAAAAAAATTTTTTTCTTATGCAGAATCTCGCCCAAAATATGGCGTGTTCGCTCAGTACTAATCTTTGTAGCATCTGCTAGCTCGCGCACCTTCACTTTCCGGTCAGCCAACACCATTTCATGTATTTTTTTGACATTTTCCTCGGTAACCGCATCGGAGGGCCTGCCGCTGCGGACTTCATCGGTAGTGGAGTTGCGGCCACCACGAAACTCTCAAAACCAATATTTGACGGTGTAATCTGACGGAGTATTAGCCACATAATATTTATCCAACTTTTCTTTTGTTTCCTTCGCCGTTTTGCCTCTCAAAAAATAATGTTTTATGAGAGAACGAAAATCGTTTTCGCAAACACGTCAACAACAATCAGCTCTCAAAACAAAACTAAGGGCAGTATCGCACTGCCACTTGGCATGTCTGCCTAAATATGAACGGACTACAAGGCATCATAAACTTTTTTGCAGTAGTGGCGCATTCTGGCGGTCAAGGAGGTTACTTTTCACCCCATCTAGTATGAAAATGACTGGCATATTTTATTTAAATTTAAATTTATTAAATTTTATAACTTTACTATTAAATCCTTCTTCGTTTAAATATTAAAAATTTAAAATTTGTAATAATTTATTTAAATGTAGCTGATTTTTTTCTAATAATTCTACATTTTGATTTGAATTCAAATTAAAAATTTAATTTATTAATTATAATATATTTTTTAATAAAATAATTTTTAAGCAACAATACATAAAATTTTTATTAGGACTATCCTATCGCGGATTATCTTTTATAAAACAAATTCCTCTATTTAAAATATCGCCAAATTATTTAATGTTTCCAACATTTAATTTTCAATTACTTTAAATTTCTTTCATAATAATATGATATCTAATTCTAATTTCTCAACTAATTTAATTATTTATAAAATTTATTATTTTTTAAATTCAAATTAAATCTTTACATATTTCATCATATAAAAATTCATTTTAATAAATTTAATTAAAAATTCTCTATATTTTTTTTATATACTGATGAATAAAAATTATTTATAATTTATAGTCTCGCTATTGCTGGCACTAAAATTTATTTTAAAATTATTTTTATATAAATTATTAAATTTAATTACTTAAATTTAATTATTATAAATATTATTTTTTACAATAAAAAAATTATTTAAATTTTTTTCAAATATCTTATAAAAATTTATTTATATTTATAATTATAAAATAAATTTTAAAGTATAATTTAAACTTTTTATACATTATTTTTATACATTATTTTATACATTATTTGTTTATTAAAAATTTTATTATTTATTTAAAGATTATGCGTTTTGCGAGTTTTCTCCGTGTCCAGATCCATTCTTGGTCAGATCCATTATTTAGATTGTAGTCATTATCTTTATTTAGAGATAATCTAAATAGAGATAATGACTACAACCTACAAATAAAATATTGAAAATCTTCTCCCGGTTGTTGAAGACTGACCGATTGCCCCATCTTCCCCCTCAAATTTTCTTTTTTCTCCCCTTACCACTCCAATAAATAGCGTAATACTACATGGGCTGAAAAGTCCCGGGATTTTTCAATAGGTGGTGCCACTAGAAAATGAACATGATTCATTTCGAGAGGTTCATCTGTCACTAATTTATGTATGAAGTTTCATGACATTTCGTTCATTCGTTTACAAGCTACAGTCGTTTAAGTGGCGTTACTTTCGTCTTTGTAAAAAAAATGGAAAAACAGGAATATCGCATCTTGATCAAACATTGTTTTTTGATGGAAAAAACTTCTGAACAATCATTGAAATGATTGCAGAAATGTTATCCCACATCTGCCCCTTCGAGAACAACAGTTTATCGGTAGTTTAGTGAATTTAAAATGGGTCGTACAAGCACCGAAGACGCACCTCACTCTGGAAGGCCAAAAGAGGCTACGAATGCGGAAATCGTAAAGCAAGTGCATCGAATCGTTTTGAGTGATCGTAAAGTGAAATTGCGCGAGTTAACTGAGGCCGTGGGCATCTCAAAAGAACGGGCGGGATACATTTTGCACGATGTTTTGGAGATGAAAAAGCTATTGGCACGATGAGTGCCGCGTTTGCTGACCATCGACCAAAAACAGCAGCGCATTGATGATTCAACGGCCGGTTTAGCGTTGTTGCAGCGGACTTTTTTCGACGTTTTGTGACGATGAATGAAACGTGGGTCCATTACCATACGCCTGAGTCCAATAGACAGTCTGCAGAGTGGCTGAAAAGCCATGAAAGCCGACCAAAGCGACCAAAAGACCAACGCTCGGCCGGGAAGGTTATGGCCTCCGTTTTTTGGGATGCGCATAGCATAATCTTCATCGATTACTTGCAGAAGGGAAGAACAGTCACGGGAGAGTATTATGCAGCGTTATTAGACAAACTGAACGATGAAATAAAGAAAAAACGGCCCCATATGGCGAAGAAAAAAGTTCTGTACTATCATGATAACGCACCGTCACACACGTCCTTGAAAGCGATGATCAAATTGGACCAATTACGATTCGAATTGGTTGCTCACCCATCGTATTCTCCAGAATTGGCCCCCAGCGACTATTATCTGTTTCCAAAGCTCAAGCGGTAGCTTCAGGGAAAGAGATTCACATCGAATGAGGAAGTCATCGCGGAAACCGAGACGTATTTCGAAGGCTTGGACATTTCGTACTACAGAAAGGACATTGAAATGTTGGAAAATCGCTATACCAAGTGTATCGCTCTCGAAGGCATCTATATTGAGGAATAAATATAACTTTGCCCAAAAAACGCTTGTTTTCATTAAAAATTCCGAGACTTTTCAGCCCATGTATAAAAAAGGAACGATCCGGAGGAACAGTCATTCCCTACATGATTTATCAGTTGGAGCAGTGTCACCATAAACTTCGACAACTATTCGATGGGCTTCAGCTGCACTTTTCTTCCAATTAAAGTAGAAAATTAGAACCTCCCGAAAATGTTGCTTGGTTAATACAAAATTCGACATTTCAAACACAGTAAAAATCAAAGTTTTTGTATGAAACTCAAAGCGATATAAACTGAATATTATTAGCAGATGTCTAACCTCTCTGAAAATGCCAAAATCAGCTATACTATGAACCATTCACAACAGTCGGAGCCATCTTTTGGAAAACGGACCGAACTAATTTGTACTCCTATTATTATAGCTTCCAATGTCGTTATTGTCCAGTATCAATCAATCGTAGTAATATTGTCCAAATCATTCATTGCAATCTTGAGATAATTGTTCAATTCATTAATATTCTTGAAGCTTCCATGGGTGTTTTTTATATAAAGCGTTTCTTTTTTTTAACAGCGATTATACGTTTCGCGGGTTTCTCTGTGTCCAGATTCTTGGAATGCCAATGTTTCGTGAACTTTGCAATCCACTTCATCAGGATGGGGAGCAGCCTAATACTGAGCTGTTTCCTTCGGACTGTTCCTTTTATATTACGCAACTTACTTGTTGGAGTGGGAAGAAAAAGAGAATTGTAAGTGAAGGGGAGGTGGGGGAAATTGGTCAGTCTTCAATAATCGAGAGAATGATTTTTCATATTTTATTTATGTTGTAGCCTCTCTATTTAGATTGTTAGGGTGTTTTTGTATTTCTATGGCTTCTTTATACTTTCTTGAAAAGTATGATGTAATGTTGGCTCGGTCGTTTTGTCAAACAGTATTTGATTTCCTGTTTCGACGTTGTGTTCTAATAATGCTGCCTACGTAACGTGTTTTTTAACTTGACATTATGTTGGTATTCTATTCCGTAGATTGACCATTCTGCCGATTTTTCCAATATTTGCCCGCAGAAACAAGATATTTTGTATGCTCCTGTGAAGCTGAATGGAGATCATTTAGGATTTCTTAAGATTTATCCTATCTTTTTGGATGGTTAAGATAATTCGGATACTGTGTTAATATCCTGCCAATCCGATCAGTTTCTTTGATGTAAATTCCTTATTTTCCTCGACAATCAACATCCAAATACTGTTAACAAACGCACGTTTGATATCACGAATAGACGAGATACAGATTACTAAAGCCATCTATTGGAAAAATAATGGATTTCTTTTTACTATACCTAATATAATAAAAATAATATAAAAATAACATAAAAATAATATAAAAATAATATAATATAATAAATAAGCTAAAATTAAGTTTGTAGACTCATACTCTAAATATAGAAAATTAAAATTTCTTTTATATATATTAATTTTTAAATATTATTATAAATTTATTTAATAAATATTAGTAATGATGTAATAATATGCCTGATAAAAGAATTATTTTGATGAAATAAATTACATATATATATTTTTTATTATACTTTCATTATTTATTTTATTTAATTAAAATATTTAGTTTTTTATATCTAATAGAATTAAACGATTTCTAAAAATTTCAAAAATTTTTATACTTCTTTTTTTACATTAAAATATAATAAATTTTTATATTATTAATTATTTTATTTTTATTCATTAATTACAAATTTAATAATTTATTTGTTTTATAAAAATTTTAATTTTTATTTAATATTAATTTTTTAAATTAAAAAATTAATTAATTTTATATTATTAGGTGTTGGAATTAATTCATAGCGTTTTTTTAATGAAAGAATGTTATTTATTTCACATGAGCATTAAAAAATACATTAATGAAAGTACTTCCCATCACTTCCCATCTCTTGTAAAACGCTACGAATTAATTCCAACACCTAATAAATTTAATATTATATTTTGTTATTATATATAATATAATATTATTAAATATATTTATTTATAATATTCATTTTTAATTATTTAATATTTTTTTAAATCAAATTCTAAACTATTAGGTGTTGGAATTAATTCGTAGCGTTTTTTAATGAAAGAATGTTATTTATTTCACATGAGCATTAAAAATACATTAATGAAAGTACTTCCCATCACTTGTAAAACGCTACGAATTAATTCCAACACCTAATATATTTTTTTCTTAATATAATTATTTTATCTTATATTTTTTTATTTATTTAAGGTTTAATAATTATTTAATTTTTTTTAGAAATTTCTAATTTTTATTTATCTTTATACTTAATATATTTAAAAATAAAAAAAAATTATTTTTTAATATTTTATTATTCATATTAAGGTTTAATAAAAAAAAACTTATATTAAACTGAAATATTAATTTCTAAAGCAGTTGAAGGTAATGTTACTGTTGCTTAAAATAAACTAATAGATTACATATCCAAGATGAAATTGATACTTTCAGACAATAATACATATGAGATGATAACTAAAGATCCTACAAAAAAACTTACGAGTGATTTACGTAACATTAGTAGATAGAAAAGAAAAGGGTTAATAGATGACTTGACGTATCGGAGGTTGCGTACGACTGATGAGGTCATTCCTAGAGCTTATGGTTTGACGAAGATACACAAACAAAACTATCCGTTGAGAATTATTGTTTCATCGTTAAATAGCCCATTATATAATCTATCATTGTTTTTGCATAACATCATTAAAGATTCTATACTAGAAACTCTTAATTGTATAAAAAATAGCTTTGATTTAATTAATAAATTTAAAAATGTTAAACTGGTACCAGATTCTGATGTTGGTTTCCTTGAATGTAGTATCTCTATTTATTAATATATCTATAGATTTGGCATCTGATAGTGTTGTTGGAAGGTAGGATGCTATATCCAAGAAAATTAAAATTCCTTTGGATGAATTTTTGATTGCCTTTCGGATGATTTTAAATTCTACGGTTTTTATCTTTAATAAAAAAATTTACAAGCAAATATTTGGGACCCCTATGGGGTCACCCTTGTCACCTGTGGTTGCAAATATGATTATGCAGGACTTTGAAAAATGGCTATCGGAATGCTACCTTGTCGACTGCTATTTTATTATCGATACGTTGCCGATATTATTTTAACTGCTCCATCTGAGAGTGTTCGTGATATTTTGGATATTTTTAATTCGTTGCATACTAGACTGCAGTTCACTACGGAGGTTGGCATTGATGGAAAAATAAGTTTTTTAGATACTATGATGATTATTGAAGAACGGAATCTTATTTTTGATATATAACCTAACTGTAAAGCAATCTTTTCCAGTAGATTTCTTAATTTTCATTCACCATCCACTTTATCATAAAAGAGGTGTAATTTATGGAATTGTAGATAGGGTTTTTTTGTTTGTGTCATCCGAATTCCAATAAAAATAATTTGATTGACGCTATTAAGATTTTTTTATAGAATGGGTATCCGTTATGTTTTATTTTCTCGACTATTCATAATAGATTTACAAGATTTGGAAGAAGAAATTATTACCAAAAATATTAGGTGTTGGAATTAATTCGTAGCGTTTTTTAAATGAAAGAATGTTATTTATTTCACATGAGCATTAAAAAATACATTAATGAAAGTACTTCCCATCACTTGTAAAACGCTACGAATTAATTCCAACACCTAATATATTTATTTATTTCTCTTTTTCTATAAATTACTTCTATAATTAAATCTTTTCTATAAAATCCCGACATAAAAGAAACACCTCTTAATGCTACATTTGAAATTAATAACCTTATTATTACATAAGGCATAACTTCATTTAAATTTCCTAATAATTGAATATCCTGAGTATTTTTCATTGAGTGGATAACAATCTCCGCAGCCATAAATAATATAGACTTAAAAATTGCATGTACTAATAAATGATAATACGCTATTAATCTAAACCCAAAACTCAAAATCATTAACAATAAGATAGGAAACAAGACCGTTTATATTAAATAACATTACAATCCGAAGCGCCACTACGGTCTAAGTATTAAGATGTTGAACTAATATATATATTATTCAAACGAATGAATTAATTTCAGAAATAATAATTACGTGTCGATATGGTTGTCGACATTAACGCAATTAATCTGAAATGTAATAATCCCCCCAAAATTCCCCAAATTAATCTTAAAAAACTGTAATAAACTTATTGCGAAAAAATATTGCCTCGGCCGGGAGTCGAACCCGGATCTCTTGCATTCCGTGCGAGCGTCCTGAGCCTTTAGACTACCGAGACCTTAGCAATAATTTTAGTCTAAAGGCTCAGGACGCTCGCACGGAATGCAAGAGATCCGGATTCGACTCCCGGCCGAGGCAATATTTTTTCGCAATAAGTTTATTACAGTTTTTTAAGATTAATTTGGGGAATTTTGGGGGGATTATTACATTTCAGATTAATTGCGTTAATGTCGACAATCATATCGACACGTAATTATTATTTCTGAAATTAATTCATTTTTGAGTTTGAATAATATATATATTAGTTCAACATCTTAATACTTAGACCGTAGTGGCGCTTCGGATTGTAATGTTATTCAAAATCATTATTATCAACCCTTATCAACCCTTAATTGACTTAGAATCGATAATGCAATAATTTTTTAAAAATCATTCTCAAAATTAGCTATAATTCCAGATATAAATATAGTAATAATAGATAAAAAACCTAAAATCGCTCTTATTCATCTCTATTAAAAATCTATTAAAACATACCCCCGGTAATCAATATTGAAGAATGAACCAATGCTGATACTAGAGTAGAGGTCCAGCTGACGGTAACCATACAGAAAAGAGAATTTAAGCTCTTTTAGTAACAGCCACCAATATTAACATCAATTCTACGCCCTCTTTAAACATAACTATCTCCCATCTTCCTACTATTATCATTATTCTCATTGTTATCAAAATCCCAACATCTTCAATTCGGTTACACAAAACTGTAACCAGAGTTATAAGACCCATAATTATGATAATAAACAATAAGAAACTATCCCTAATCCATCCCACCCTACTAAAATTCTAATTACATTAGGACTAATCTCATTAAACTATATAGACAAAATATTAGGTGTTGGAATTAATTCGTAGCGTTTTTGAATGAAAGAATGTTATTTATTTCACATGAGCATTAAAAAATACATTAATGAAAGTACTTCCCATCACTTGTAAAACGCTACGAATTAATTCCAACACCTAATAAATAACAACAATAAATAATTAAATCGATTTATATATTTTTCTAATCTTATATATACCAGTCTATATAATATAATTATTGAAGAAATTAATATAATAAATCTAATAAATAATATAGAAACTTAATCAATTAATAAAATAAACTTCAAATTTATAGCATTTAATTCAAAAATTAACCATTCTAAAATAACTATTAAATGTATTAGGTGTTGGAATTAATTCGTAGCGTTTTACAAGTGATGGGAAGTACTTTCATTAATGTATTTTTTAATGCTCATGTGAAATAAATAACATTCTTTCATTAAAAAACGCTACGAATTAATTCCAACACCTAATAAATAATAAAATGTAACATTCACTATTCTCAAAATTATAAATATTCAAAATATAAAATATTTATATATAAAAAAATAACGCATTTAAAATAATTTAATTCAAAATTACACATACGAGTATCCTTAATACCACAAACTAATATTTTCTCCTTTAAATTACTTAAATTTTATTTATTTTTACAACAATATTCATTAAATATTTACTCATTTTTAAAAATTATTACATAAATATAATTAAATTTAATAAATATATTAATAAAGAAAAAAAAGTATAATTAAAGTTATGTATTCTTTTAAATTAGAATTATAAATCTTATTTTCATAATAAATATTTTTCCCGTAATAAACATATGAAAATAAATATAATGAATAAGCCCCCCTAAAAAAACAAATTAATATTAAATATATTAACATTCTAACATCTCAATTTAAAATTCTTATCAATATTATTATCTCTCCTATAAAATTTAATGACAAAGGGAAAGAAAAATTTATAATACAAAATAAAAACCATCATATTATAGCTGTAAGTAAATTACTTACTATCATACTTATTTAAAAACAATAATCGTCTCACTGATCGTTCATAATACAAATTTATCATATAAAATATTCTAGGACATGATCCATGAGAAATTATCATCACATACGTATCCAATAATTACGCCTACTTTAAAAAAGATCATCAATCTACACAATATTAAATTCATATGAATTATTGAAGAATAATCTAACATATTTTTTATATCAATTTGTAGTAAACATAAAATTCTTACCATAATTCTACAAATAATCCCAAATCTAAAAATAATATTATAATAATATTATAAACCAATATTTAATCCTAACCTTATAATATATTTCTAACAAACGAATTAATCCATATGCCCCCATCTTTAATAATACCCCAGCTAAAACTATAGATCCATAAACGAGGACTTCAACATGAGCCTTAGGTAATCAAATATGAAATAAATAAATAGATATCTTAATGAAAAAGACTATATAAATCATTTAAAATCCTTAAAAAGTAAAATCATAACCTCCCATAACTATTATTATTAATCTAAACTTAACAGTTATTTTATATATATATGTGTGTGTGAGTGTGTGTGTGTGAGTGTGTGTGTGTGTGTGTGAGTGTGTGTGTGTCAGTGTGTGAGTGTGTGTGTGTGTGTGTGTGTGTGTGTGTGTGTGTGTGTGAGTGTGTGAGTGTGTGTGTGTGTCAGTGTGTGTGTGTGTGTGTGTGAGTGTGTGTGTGTGTATATATAAAATATATATACTAATAAAGGAAATGAAATCAATAACATATATATAATTATATATATGTTATTGATTTCATTTCCTTTATTATTAGGTGTTGGAATTAATTCGTAGCGTTTTACAAGTGATGGGAAGTACTTTCATTAATGTATTTTTTAATGCTCATGTGAAATAAATAACATTCTTTCATTAAAAAACGCTACGAATTAATTCCAACACCTAATAGTATATATATTTTATATTATTATATATTATTATATAATAACTAGCACTACGACGCTCAGGATTTCTTCCCCAATAAATAATTTAAAAAATGTAGGTATTATTCTAATCTCAAATATTATATAAAATAAAATCATATCTATAAATATAAAAGATATTATCAATACTATTAATATATTAATAAAAATTAATAATTTTAATTTACTAAATTCATTCACAACACAAAATCCACAATCTTAATATCATTAACATTATTGAATAATAATTATATCCTACCCTTATTATAATATTAAACCACTCTATGTCTTTATACATAAATATAACAATCAATATATGACTAAATACGTAACATTATATAAATTAAATAATGTAAATTATAATAAAATATTAATCATATTATTACTAAATATAAAATTTATAATTATTATAATAAATTTTATCATAAAAGAAACTTTTAAAAATTTTATTTATAAAAATTAAATATTATTAATATTACTGTTATTATTGTTTATATATTAGATGGTTTTCGTTATGCTTTTGTTTTTGGCATAACCTCGTTTATAGTCCATTGTATTGTCCATTGCCAGAATCACATTTCAACAAAGAAGATTTTCTCAAAAGTATTCCATTTTGTTAGTTGTAAGGATATGAATTCAACCGATATTCATATAATTTTTTTATATGAGTATAAACTTGGTAATAATGCTGCAAAAGCTGCACGCAATATAAATCAGGCATTTGGGGAGAATACTGTTAACGATCGAAAAGTGCAGCGTTGGTTTGAAAAATTTCGGTCTGGTGATTTTTCCTGACAAAATGAATCGCGCGAAAGACCCAAAACGTCTATGAAAAATAATGCTCTGAAAGCATTGGTGGAAACGAATCCAACTGTATTTACAAGGGAACTTGCTACCAGAATGAAAATTGACCATACAACGATATTGCGACATCTTTCTGAAATTGGCAAGGTGAAAAAAATGGATAAATGGGTACCGCACGAACTAACCGAGCGAAATAAGCTGGATCGATTGAACGTATGCTCATCATTACTAATCCGATTTCATCGAGAGCCATTTTTCGATCGAATTATTACTTGTGATGAAAAATGGATTCTTTACAACAATAGGAAAAGGTGTGCTCGGTGGCTTAATAGGAATGAGGCTTGTGCTCATACTCCAAAGCCATCACTTTATCCACGGAAAATTTTAATAACAGTTTGATGGAATGTGACTGGAGTAATTCATTCCTTCGAACTGGGGAGACGGGGAGACAATTACAGCCGAAAAGTACTGCTAGTATATTGATGAAATGCATGAAAAATTGAAAATTATACGCCCATCACTTGTTAATCGCCATGGCCGAATACTTCTCCATGACAACGCTCGGCCGCATACGTCGTACAAAACAATTGCGAAATTAAATGAATTAAAATATGAAATTTTGCAGCACCCAGCTTATTTACTAGATCTTTCGCCAACCGACTTTCATTTTTTTAAACATTTAGAACAGTTTTTACGGGTTAAACAGTATGAAAATGAAGACAGAAAATGAAGACTGAAAAATTCCATATCAGAGTTTATTGATTCTAAAGATCAGAATTTCTTTAAGACAGGCATCTATGCATTAAAATCTCGTTGGGAAAAGTGTATTGAAACAAATGGATCAATATTTTGGTTAAATAAATAGCTTTTGAAAAAAGATATGCAGTTTTATATATTTACTTAAAAATTCGACATTTCATATGCACCAACTTAATAATAATATACAATATTATATAAACACTAATAACAATATAATAATAATAATAATAATATAGAAATCCATTTTTTATTTATAATCTATATCTTACTTAAGTTAATTCACCCTTAATTAATAATTCACTTCTTTCATCCCACTCTATTAAAATTTTATAAAATTAAATGTATAATATAAATTTTTCCCCCTAAATCGAACAATTATTACTAACAAACCCAATCCTAATATTCTTTCACAAACCATAAAAATCAAATAATAAATTAAATAAAATTCTATCTCTACTTGTACTATAACAATATATATACATATTGACATATTCACTATCAATAACTCAATTATTATTAATATAATTATTATATGTTTATATATTAATACTAATAATAATAAAGAAATTAAAAAAACTTGTATATAAGCTATTATATAATATCTAAAAAAATATTAATATAACTAATGTTTTATAGTTTATCCTAAAATATTAATTTTGTAAATTAAAAATATAAATATAAACTAATTTATTAAAACAAAAAAAAATTAAAAAAATATTTTTCAATATATCTCTAATCTCCAAAATTAATATTCTATTCTATAAACTATTTTTTGATTTTCTTATTATCGCCTTATTTTCTTCATTCATTTCATCCCATTAATTTTAATATTACTAATTTAACTTACAATTACCTACCCTTCCCAAAAAAACTTATTTATCTAATCACAACCAAATTTAATTTATGACTAAATTCTTTAATATAATCTTCCTTATTTTTTTTCAACAATATTTTTTATTATATTTATCATCTTATTCAATTCTTATAATATTAGCTCTACAATCATTCTTTTAATTTTTTAATTTTTTTATTAATCTTTTTATAATTTCATTCTGATTAAAAAATTATTTATATTCAATTATAATATTCCTTACTTTAATTAGAGGACTACTTATTATTTTTTTATATTTTACAAGATTAATTTCTAATATAAAAAATAATTATTTCATCAAAATTACCCTAATATTAACTTTCTTAATAAATATACTTATACTTGCAATAATAAAAATCCTCGTAAAATCTAAATCTTTTTATTTTTTTTACTCCCAATTTTCATTTAACTTTCATAAACTAATATTTTTAATATAAATTTTTCTATTAATATCAATAAAAGAATATTTGAAAATATTTTCTATATTTACTTTTATCTTTACAATAACATTACTTTTCCTACTCATATCTATATTTATAATTATTAAAATATATTCAATTAAATTTTCTTCTTTATAAAAAATTAATTTAAAAAAATACTTTATTAAATTATTAAAATCTATCCCCAATTAATAACTAATAATATATGAAAAGAATTAATAAAATAATTGAACACTCTTTAATCTCCTCTCCCCTATTAACATCTCTTACTGATGAAACTTTGGTTCTTTACTCGGTATTTTCTTACTAATTCAAATTATTAGAAGATTATTTCTATCTATTCATTATTGTCCTAATATTTCTATTGCTTTTAATAGAATTATTCATATTATTCAAAATGTCCCAAACGGATGAATTATACATAATATTCATATGAACGGAGTCTCACTTTTTTTTATTTGTATATATTTACATATTAGACGTAATATTTATTACAATTCTTTTAATTTAACCCATACTTTAATATCAGGTGGCTCAATTCTTTTATTATCAGTAACTACAGCCTTTCTCGGATATGTTCTTCCTTGAGGACAAATATCTTTCTGAGGACCAACAATAATTACCTTATAACAACTATCCCATACATTGGAAATATATATTAGTTATATGAACCTGAGGGGGATTAATAATTCAAATCGTTTCTTCTCTTTCCACTTTATCCTTCCATTTATCATTTATTTATTTTTATTCACCTATTTTTTTTACACTCAACCGGATCCTCAAACCCCATAGGAATAAACAGAGAAATTTACAAAATTCATCTATATTTTATCTTTAAAGATCTCCTAGGATTCATCTTCATTTTTCCATTTTCCTTATTATCATTCTCCAATATCCATATATTATAAGTGATCCAGATAACTTTACCCCCGAAAATCTCATAGTTAAACCTACCCACATTCAACCAGAATGATATTTTTTATTTGCTTATGCTATTTTTCGATCTATCCCCAACAAATTAGAAGGAGTTATTGTCCTTACTTATCAATTTTAATTCTTTACACTTTCCCTCTTATTAAATCTAAATACTTTACTTCATCGTCAACTATTATTTCTAATCAACTAATCTACTGAATATTCATTAATATCTTTATTCTGTTAACTTTATTCTGAGCCGGAGCCCAACTAATTGAAATACCATATATTTTAATTAGCCAAATTCTTACTTTAAATTACTTTTCATTTTTTATTATCGTATCTTTAAATCATAAAGTATGAAAAATTATTATTTATAATTAATAAATTTATAAATAAATTCTTTTTTTTTATTTTTATACTTAAATTTATTCTCATATATCCTCCCCTTGTTAAACTAATTAAAATAAAAACAAAATAAAATTTTTATTTAAATAATTTAATATACAAATAATAAATTAATATTAGGTGTAGTAAAAAGAAATCCATTATTTTTCCAATAGATGACTTTAGTAATCTGTATCTCGTCTACGCGTGATACAGATTACTAAAGCCATCTATTGGAAAAATAATGGATTTCTTTTTATTACACCTAATATATTTATATTTAGATATTTATATTATTATTTATTATTTATTAATTTTAATCCTGCCTTGCGGCTTAGGATAGCTTCCAGTATACATTTATTTACATTTGTTCTTAATTTAATAACATTTGACCCTTATCCTCCTTTGGTACCTATTCTTCATATTTTCCTCATACACAACTCTATTCTCGCTCTATATATATACGTATAAATATTTATATACTTATAAACATATATACTTATAAACATATATACTTATAAACATTTGGAATACTTGAAATACATATAAATGCTATTCATTCAAAAACAAAACAGTATGTATCGCATATTACACACTTTCTTACCTATAGCGTGCATACATATAACTACTTTGGTATTTTATGCTTGGAACTGCCCTTAAAATTATACTTATATACAACTTTGCTTTCTAATCTACTTAGTGTAGCAATCTGTGATAAGTCCTCACTCTTCTTTCCCTCCCTTTTGCTTCTTTTTTTGCCTTATCTACTCTCTTCATTATCTCTATCCCTTTACCTTCTATCCCTATGAATTCTTTCATCAGCATCTCACGCTTTGTCTCCTTGCACTCCTTGAGTATATGACTCATACTCTCTTCTGCAGCATGGCAAAGTCTACATCTCTTTTCTACTTCCTCTCTTCAGTACTGACCTCCTTTTGTCTCGTTCCCACATTTGAATCTTGCTATTAAACTTCTATCTTTCATCCTCTTTTTGCCTTCCAAGTATTTTTTTTGGTAACTTTTTTGACCGTATATTTTTATAATTGTTATTATACCTTGACTCATTTATCTTTGCTTGTCTTTCTTCTTTCTCTCTTCTTTCTATCTAATCTCTTTATGAGATCTTCTGTTATACCTTGATCTCCTGCCTCTCTTACTCTTCTTATTTATTCCTTACTCATTCCTGCTCTTTCCAGCATTTCTCATCTCTTCTTTTCCCAGTCACCTTCTTTTCCTCTACTGTCCTTTTCCAACTCCTTTATACATTCTTTTATTAACTTTTTCCTCGAGTTTCCTATTCTTTCCTTGTACTTTACTGCTCTTCTGATTGCTTTAATTTTGATTTCATTTATCTTTGTTTCTTCTACCAGTATATAATTAGGTGTTCTCTAGTCTAGTTTTAGAATCCATTTCACATACTTCATTTTTATTCCGTCTAGTCTATTGTTGTCCTGGCAGCCCCACACCTCCGCTCCATACAAGGCTATACTCTTCACCAAAGAGTTGAATATCTTCATTCTTCTTTCGAAGTTGTCTTTGAATATTTTTTCTCCAATGCTCCATGTTCTCTTCATTGTCACTGTTGCTTTCTTTATCCTTTCTTTTATATGTTTTTCAGTCCCTCCGTTTTTCTGTAGCGTTATCTTAGGTACTTGATTTCTTTAATTTCTTCTATTTCCTCTTCTCTCCATTTCTGTTTTCTCTTTTTTGTCCTACCTCTTTTTTTCTCAAATACCATTATTTTTGACTTCTCCGGGCTCAGATTCAGACCTTTTTTTTGTATAAACCTCTTAAATCTCTTCAGCATCTCTCTCATATCAGCTTCTCTATCTGTCAGTAGAATCACATAATCCGCATACATTATTGTCCAGCATTTCTCTTTTCCTATTACTAATCCTTCCGTCTGACCTATCTCTCCCTCCAAGTCTAACATATATATATTAAACAATGTTGGGCTTAGCGGACATCCATGTCTAAGGCCTTTTTAGTTCAAAACTCCTCTGACTTCCTATTACCTACTTTTACTATTGGGTCATCTAAAAAATATCCGCGGTTTTTTGTTCAATTTTTGAATGAAATTTTTCTTTATTGAAAATCAATTTTAATCAAGTATATATTGGCCATTATTATCTATAACCTTTTGCCATTTTTCGAGTAATTTCATAATTCCATCCGTGTAGAACTTTTGTGGTTTATCGGCGAAAAACTTTTTCAAGTGATTTTCGGCAGCTCTTTTGTCGGCCAATGTTTTTCCATCAAGAGAGTTCTGCAGAGATCGAAACAAATGGTAGTCAGACAAGGTCCGGGCTATACGGTGGATGCATCAAAACTTCCCAACCAAGCTCCCTCAATTTTTGGCGCGTCATCAAAGATGTGTGTGATCTGGCGTTGTCATGATGGAAGACAACACCTTTTCTGTTAATCAATTCTGGTCGTTTTTCTTTAATCGATTCCTGTAATCTATCCAGTTGTGAACAGTAGAGCTCTGAATTAATCATTAGGCCATGTAGTAACACCTCATGATGGACGACTCCCTTCCAATCCCACCATACACACAGCATCACCTTATTTGCCATCAATCCTGGCTTTGAAGTCGTTTGTGGTAGTTCGCCGCGCTTATTCCATGATCTTTTACGAACAATATTCTTGTATTTCACTCATTTTTCATCGCCTGTGATGATTTGCTTCAGAAATGGGTCGATTTCGTTGCGTTTTAGTAGTGTTTCGCTGATGGAAATTCGATCAATCAAATTTCTTTGCGTTAATTCATGTGGCACCGAAACATCGAGTTTCTTTGCGTAGCCAGCCTTTTTCAAATGATTCCAAACTGTCATATGATTGATTCTTAGTGCATTGGCTGTCTCCTGACAGCTCACATGCCGATCTTGCTTGACCAGTTGCAAAATTTCATGGTCTTTTTCAGTGACTGGTCGACCAGAGCGAGATCGATCTTTGACATCAAAATTTCCAGAACGAAATCGAACAAACCACTCCTGCATCCTGCGTTCACTTACAGCATCCGCGCCGTAAACATCACAAATTTGTCTGCATGTTTGTGCTGCGTTTTTGCCTTTTTTGTAGTAAAAAAGCATCACATAGCGTATTTCTTCAGATATTTCACTCATTTTCAAACCAATATAACTTTTGACATGATTGATGAATCACCAAACTTTGTTTACAAAAAATGTAACCTAAAATGTCATCTTTCAGACGCGCGTTCGTTTGACACAATCGGATTAGTGTTGCCCGATATATGACCATCAACACCATCTAGTGACAAAAAACCGCGGATACTTTTTAGATGACCCAATATATTCCTTGTTTCTTTATACGTCTCCATAACTCGGAGTCTGAGGTTGTTCTCTATCTGCATCTTTCTCATCATTTCATTTAGCAGTTTCCTTTCCCATTATCGAATGCAGCTTTCAGATCCGCCAAAAAGGCAAACATCTCCTTCCTTCATATTCCTTCCCCTTTCTATACTCTGTTAATCATTATTGATTATATTGTTAATCATTTTCCAGAATTCTTTTCTGATTTCTTTGGACATCTTTCCTCCTTTTTTGCTCAATTCCCTGTTAACCACGTGATATACTAGTAGATTGCATCCATTGTTCCTCTTCCTTTTCTGAATCCATACTATCCTTTCTTCAGCTTTTCCTCCGCTTCTTTTTCAAGACTTCTGTTTAGAATAGTCGCGTAAATCTTATTGAGATGTGTCCATTAATGTAATTCCTTTATAGTTTTTAATTTCTTCTTTATCTCCTCTTTTATAGATAGGACAGATAAAGCCTTTGTTCCAATCTGATAGTATTCCTTCCCCTTTCTATACTCTGTTAATCATTATTGATTATACTGTTAATCATTTTCCAGAATTCTTTTCTGATTTCTTTGGACATAAACTTCATTCTCTATCTCGTTTCTACTCTCATTCTCATTCTCTTTTCTCCCGGAGTCTTTGCTTTTTTTAATTTTCTTAACACCTCTATTAACTCTTCTTTTACAATTTCTTCTACTTCTTCTCTTCCTGTCTTTTCCTCTTCGCTTTCCTCACTTTCCATACTCAGAGTCGTTTTCTCCCGCGTGCCCTCTAGCAGCTCCATAAAATGGTCTCTTCAGCTGTCCATCTATATATCCTTCTGATTTCTTCTTCCTGTACTTTGTTTATATATTTCCTTCCTGTACTTGTGTTTATATATTTCCATGCCTCTTTCTCACTTCTTATATTTTTTATCTTTTCTTCTTCTGCTTCCGCATGCTTCTTCTTCTGTGCTTCACACCATTCTTTATAATTCCTCCTTTTTATCACATAATCTTCCCTGCTAATTCTTCTTTTCTTCAGTTCTCTCAATTCTTTTCTTAACTTTCTTTTCCTACTTCTCTATTCTTTATTATATCATTCTTTCTTTCCTAATTTCCATGGGAATATTTTCTTTTTATCTTTCTTGATTGCACTTTTAATCTTTTCTTTTATCTCCATCCAAATGCCCTCCGTATCTTCCCGTGTGCTCTTCCATTCTTTACTCTTCTCTTGATAGCTTTTCATCCCCTCTTCCATCCAGTCACTTCTCTCTATTTCCACTATCTTTTTTTCTCCATTATTTGCGATCTTAGCAGCTCTAATGGGATATGATTTGACTCTGTTCTTGCCTTCTTCTACTCTTTTGATTTCTTTGCATGCTCCATCATTTCCTATCATATAGTCCATGACCGAAAATTCTCTCTCCCCTATATAAGTCCATCCCCTTCTTTGAAGCTTCCAGTATCACCCATCCTCTCTCTTCTATCCTTCCTATTAGTCTATGGCTCTCTTTATTTATTATTTTATGTATTGATTTTTTGCTCTTGTTTCTCTTCTCATTTTCTTTCTCTATTACCGGTTTTCCTTCACTAGCTGTCCTTGCATTTAAATCTCCTCCTATTATTAAATACTCTTCCTCTTCTTCTCGAATATGTTCCATCAACCTTTCCATTGTTTTTTCTACCTCTTGACTACACACTGTTATTATTCTCCATTTATTTCCATTATAGATCATTTCACATTCCATCGCTGCTTCACTTATTTTCCTAACTTCTATATTCTTTATTTTCTTGTTCACTGCAGTGATTATCCCACCTTTTGCTCTTCCTTTTTTATGTTCCTTCTTTGCCGGCACATAGTTCCACTCGTAGTTTTTCGGCAATCTATTTTTAATTTTCTCTCACCTTTCTTCATCTATCCATGTCTCCACTAATCCCACGATTAAATTCTTCCAGATATTCCCATGTTTCCTCACATTTATTAGACAATATTCCAAAAATCCTGCAATATTCCAAAAACAAATTCTTAATCCTCTTTTCGCCTCTTCCCCGCCATCTTTTTCCTTTTCATTCTCTTCTTCCTCCTTTGTTTTTTTCTATTCTTTTCTCTCTCTCATTCCAGCGTAGCCACTTATCTTTCACAAAAATTTTACTATAGCTTACTTTCACATTATTTCCTTTCTTTTTCTCCTTTTTAGTTTTTTTCTTCAACTGCTTTTGCATTTTTCTCTCTTTTCTTGTTAGATCATCATCTATAAATATCCCTGCACTTAACACTTTCTTTCTTGTCATAATCTCGCTTTTTTCTTCCCAGCTCTCTAATTCAGCTATTATAGTGCACTTATTCTCCCTGTCCTGTGCCTTAAACGCTTTTCTTACTTTCACTTCTAATTTTCTTTGACGATTTTTACCTGCTGTTCCATCTTATTTCTGCCTCATTTGCTTATGCCTCTGATTACTATATTGTTTCTCCATCTTCCTCCATCCTTCTTTTCGCTTTCCCATTCCAATTTTTCTATTCTTCTTTCCAGTTTTCTCCTTTTTATGTTATGTTCTTCTTTATCTTTTCTTCTTTTTTCCTCCATCTCCAACTTTCCTTCTTTCCTTCCTCATTTGTTCAATTTGTCCCATCATGTTTTCAAACCGTTTACAAATATTTTCCTCCATCTCCTTCATAAACTTTATCATAGATTCCTCTTTTCTTGTCATGTATCTCTGCATATTTTCTTCCTTAGGTTTGTTTTTACTGCCTGTCTATTTATATATTTATATATACAGGGTGACATGAATATACGGCCCCACTCGTCTCAAGCAGGTAGAGTGAACTAAACTGAGTAGAAAAGTCCTCTACCATTTTGTAATGGGGCCGTACCTTCGACAATAGTAAGTCGAGCAGACGCGCGTATTCGGCTATCTTTAAACGTTAATATCTTGTTAATTATTGCGAGCGTTACAAAATGATAAAGGACTTTCCTACTTAATTTAGTCTATTCTACTTGCTCGAGACGAGTGGGGCCATATATTCGTGCCACTCTTTATATTATATTTTACATATATTATATATTTTTTTATCAATGATATTAATATTATTTTATTTATTATAATATTATTAAATTATTTTTTATTTATATTCCTCTGATTATTAATAAATAATTATAAATAATTAATTAATGATCTTGAAATAAGTCTATGTTTTGAAAACATATTAAAGAAAATTTTCTATTAAAATTTTTATTTTAATAATTTACTTTATTTTTTTAACCTCCCATTCCATTCTTCCCACCCACATCTCCCTAATAACTAAATTCAAATAAAAATTTAATAAAACACGCTTATCACCACTTATTATCTTTGTAAACAACATTCTACACATACTAAATATACTAATTTTAATTTATTAATCCCTACAAGTAATTGTTATCCTACTCTACCCTATCTTATCTACCTACATTAAATAAACACAAACATAAATTTAAATATCAAAATAAAAATGAAAATTATATAATTTAAAAGATAAAATAATTTTTTAACATAAATGTATTAATACATCATATCGCATCCGCGATAAAACTCCACGTATTAAATTAATTAGAAATACTACCAAATTAATATACAATCATATTCATAATGAAAGTAAATTAGTAAACACATCCTCCACTAAATATCTAAAAAAAATAATTATACCATATTCCGTCATAAAAATCAATGCAAACCACCTCTGAAATACATTAAATCCTGAAATTAACTCTGATTCACCCTCTACAAAATCTATCGGCCTACGATTCAGCTCAGTCATTATTCCCAATAAACATACTAAGAATAAAGGCATAACTATAATTCCATATCATACATCTGTCACTTTAAAAAATCTATAAAAGAATATCTCTCTCTCAAAATCATTAACATTAAAAAAATTATAATTAAACTAACCTCATAAGATAAAGTTTGAGAAATACCCCGAACTGTCCCTATTAACGAATTAAAGAATTAGAAAATTACCCCATAAATGTAAATATATATAATAATAATAGAAATTAATCCAAACCCTAGAAGGATTACAATATAAACAGGATGTCCGAAAAATCAAAATAAATATTGATATAAAATAGGGTCTCCACTTCCAGATGGGTAAAAAAAGGAGGTATTTAAGTTTCGATCTGTTAAAAGTATATGGCTGCGGCAAGAACGGGAAGAGAAAGAAGTAATAATACTGCAGTGATAAGAATTGATCAAACTAGAAGAGGAATTTTGTCTTATGAGAGAAGTTTTTGATGTATATTGAAAATTGTAGAAATAAAATTAATTGCCTCTAAAATTGAAGATATTCCTGCAATATGGAGAGAAAAAATAGTTAAATCAATTGATGTTTCTCTATAAAATATATTAGATATAAGGGGTGGATAAAAGGGTTCATCCTGCCCCAATTCCAAGGTATAAAAAATTTTTTTGAATAAGGAGAGTTAGAGATGGCGGTAAAAGTCGAAATCTTATATTATTTATTCGGAGAGAAGCTATATCAGGAAAGCCTTAGTTTAAGGAAAATTAAAAAATTTCCAAATCCTCCAATTATAAAAGGTATAACTATTAAAAAATTATAATAAATGCTTGATTTATAATTAAAGATAATTGTAAATTTCGTCATTATTAAGATATTATATAAAAAAGAATAATTATTTGAATAATAATTAATATTAATATGTTTAATAGAGAAATTTTGAAATTAAGGGAAATCGAAAATATAAAGGAGGAATATTAAATTTAATTATTAAAGAAGGAAATAAAATATGATAAATATAATTAAATATGCTAATATTGTTAATAATAATAGAAAAAATGATGAAATAATTTGAATAATTAAAAAATATTAATAAGGCTCTGTACTTATAACAAACAGTAGTATACAAGAAGGGCAAAGAGCCAATAACGTATAAGAGAATTTTAATTTAAATAAGCAAAAATAATACGAAACAATTATAATAAACAAACGTTTCAACTCCAATCGAATCATTTTTAATGTAATCTTAAAATATATAAACATCATTCTAAATTAAAAATATGCATATATCTTATAATATTATTATAAATCTTTAATATCAAATTTTTCATTTTGTGTACATTCGCGAGTCATTTTTATCAAGAATAAACAAAATCATAAAAATTCTGGAAAAGTAACCGTGAACAAAAAGAATTAATATTAATTACATAACAATTAGTATTATATTATAATATGATAATGTACCTTAGTAAAATTAAATTTAGTTAAATGTGTTAAGAGTCCATTAGTAAAAAAAGAGAAAAAAACGCATGTAGATTGTAGTCCATTTCGTGGTACAATGTAATAGTCTTTTTATTGAATAACTTATTTTAAGCAAATTTGCAAAGGTAACAGACAACTGACTTACACGATGTCATATAACGAAATATCAAGAAGAAAAACATTATCGAGAAAACGGCAAAATAGGGGGGAAAAAGGAGAGAAGATATTAGGAAGAAGAAAGAGAATGTATAATGTCAAAATACAATTCCGGCAAAGATTCCGTGTCATTTTGTCTATTTATTCCATGTTTCTGTTTTTTAATATGGATCATTTCAGAGAATTTTATTATATGAAGGCTCTACATCTAATAAGTCCACTTTATCCCATTTAAAGTTATGATTCTCCTCAATACGATGGTTGGAAATCACTGATGGAGATTTTGAACTTATATTGATATCAGAAACATATTCATGCAATCTGGTCTTTAGTTGTCTTTTTGTTTGACCAACATATCTAACATCAGAATCTTCGCAAGATATTTTGTAGACTACATTTTGATTCTGAATGAGTTCCAAATCATCCTTTCCTCTCTTTATGAAACTTCTTAATGTGTTAGGAATGGTAAAAGTCAATTTACAATTAAACATGTTAACAATAGGTACAAATCTTTCGGATATCGTACTGACATATGGAATCGTAAAAAATCTCTCCGTGTCATTCTTATTCTTATTCAAATTATTAATCTTGTTAATGTGATATTTAATTCTATTATGAATAGTCGAGAAAATAAAACGTAACGGATACACATTCTGTAAAAAAATCTTAATAGCGTCAAATTATTTCGTTGGAATTTCGGATGACACAAACAAAAAACCCTGTGTACAACTCCATAAATTACACTTCTTTTATCACAAAGTGGATGGTGTGAATGAAAATTAAGAAATCTACCGGAAAAGGTTGCTTTACGATTAGGTTATATAATATATTAAAAATAAAATTCCGCTCTTCAATAATCAACATAGTATCTAAAAAATTTATATTAAACTGAAATATTAATAAAATATCAGTTTAATGTAAGGTGTTAGGTTTGATTTGTTTTTGAGTGGGGTAGAATGAATAATAATTGGGATAAGTGAGTATGAATGAATTGTGAGATAGGAAGGAATTTAAAGTAATACGGAGTATTTCCGTAAGATAATGAATTAGAAGTTCATTTTAGGTCTTCAACTAGAAATTTTAATATGTCAATGATATTATTAACAATAATATATCTCTTTTTGGTTTTAGTTAATGGAAATGTGGAAGTTAACGAATAGAGTGTAATAAAAAAAGAGGAGTGGGACTCGACTAATAGGATAAATGAGTGATTTGAAATTTCCATCTGTGTAAAGGATGTACTTAAGATACATAAAAAGTTTTTTTGCTGTAAAATAGGTAACGATTCTATTCTCATACATTTCGATTTGGAAATATTAATGATAGGTTACTTTTTAAATTAGAATCTGGAAATTCTTGTTCTCTACATAAATATTCGAAATATGACAATTGGCGCTGCAACATTGTTGTACGACCTTCACATGATGAAAGAACATGTTTAGATATAATTATTTTACATGACGATTGAATCTAATGTCAGATATTTGTAATTTTGCGTTTTAAGAATATTGTGAATTTACTGAAGATGGTCAGATTGTGGCCGAAATGTCTAATGTTTTATTAATGTAATTATAATTAAATATCACAAATAATATCTTGTGCTGTGGTTTTTATGCTCTTCTTTTAATAACTTTTAATATTTAACTTTTAATATTTAATTTAACAATATTAATAATATTTAATTTTTATAAATAAAATTTTTAAAAGTTTTTTTTATGAAAAAATTTATTATAAATTTATTATAAATTTATTATAAAATTTATTATAAAATTTATAAATTTTATAATTATAGTGTATTTAGTAATAATATGATTATGTTTTATTATAATTTGTTATGTATTTAGTCTTATGTTTGATTTTTATATTTATGCAATATAAGGACATAGAGTGTTTAATATTATAATAAGGGTAGAATGTTATTATTATTCAATAATGTTAATGATATTGAGATTATGGATTTTGGATTTAATGTTTGTGTTTGAAAGAATTTGATAAATTAAAAATATTAATTTTTATTAAAATAATAATAGTATTAATGATAGTATTAATAATTTTTATATTTATAGATATGATTTTATTTTATATAATATTTGAGATTAGAATAATATCTACATTTTTTAAATTATTTATTGAGGAAGAAATCCTGAGCGTCGTAGGGCTGATTATTATATAATAATATATGTGTTATTGATTTCATTTCCTTTATATAGTATATATATTAAGTGTACAAATAAGTTTCCGCCGTTTTTTTATAAAAAATTAAGCATTTATTGTGAAAGAACGATACATAATGTTTTATTGATGTAAGTCAAAATGTAAGTGCAAGTTCTTTTTGCATTTGGCACGAATCTTCATTCAATAATGCTTTCAATTCCGCGTCTTCGTACAGTTTCGGCCTTCCGCTATATTCTTTGTCTTTGATGTCAAATTCACCGTTCTTAAATTTTTGAAACCATTCATGACAACTTCTGTCACTTAAGGCAGCCTCACCATATGCTTCTACAAGCAATCGATGAGTCTCAGCTGCAGATTCCTTCAAATTAAAGAAGTAAATCAAAAGTTCCCGCAAATGACGCTTATTCGGCTCAAAATTCGGCATTTTCGCACAAAAAAAATATTAGGTGTTGGAATTAATTCGTAGCGTTTTTAATGAAAGAATGTTATTTATTTCACATGAGCATTAAAAAATACATTAATGAAAGTACTTCCCATCACTTGTAAAACGCTACGAATTAATTCCAACACCTAATATATGATGCTGATAAAAAATCGCTAGTATTTCAAGGTTATGTTGTTGACAGACGTCCAACCTTATGATATAATGTTTTATTATACATCAGACAATTTTAACCATAGCTTGCTAGTGATATCGTCTTTTGTAGAACGGCGGATATTTATTTGTACACCTAATATTATATATATATATATATATATATATATATATATATATATAATATATATATATATAATATATATATATATATATATATATATATATAATTAAAAGTAATAAAAAAGGCTCTACTAATAAACAAAAGGTAGTATAAAAGAAAGGCAAAGAGCCAATAACGTATAAAAGAATTATAATTTAGATAAGCAAACCTAATACAAAACAATTAAAATACAATAAAATAAAACAAACGTTTCAACTCCAATTGAGTCATTTTCAATGCAATCTTACAATAATATAAATATCGTTCTAAATTAAAAATTCGTACATAATCTTACAATATTCTTACAATTCCTTAACAAAAAAATTTTTTTTTTCCTCTGTGTAATACGCTGTCAGTCATTTTTATCAAGAATTAACAAAGTCATAAGAAAGTTCTAGAAAAGTAACCGTAAACAAAAAGAATTAATATTAATCACATAAAAATTAAAAATATGATAATATACCTTAATAAATCTGTTACGAGTCCAATGATACACAACGAGAAAAAAATGTAAAATGTGGTCCATTTCGTGGTACAATAAAAAAGTCTTTTTAATTTAATAGGTTATTGTAAGCAAATTCGCAAAGGTAACGAGCATCTAACTTAAACGATATCACAAAACGAAATGTCAAGCAGAAAAACATTATCGAGAACGGAAAACGGAAAAATAGGAGGAAAAGGAAGATGTTAGAAAGGAGAAAGAGAATGTATAATGTCAGAATACAAATCCGGCAAAGACTTCGTGTCATTTTGTCTATTAATCCCATGCTTTTGTTTTTTAATATGGACCATTTCAGATATTAACCTTTTGTTGTATGAAGGCTCTATATCTAATATTTTCACTTTATCCCATTTAAAGTTATGATTCTCCATCATACGATGGTTGGAAATCACTGATGGAGATTTTGAACTTATATTGATATCAGAAACATGTCCATGCAATCTGGTCTTTAATTGTCTTTTAGTTTGGCCATCGTAACTGGCATCACAATCCTCACAGGATATTCTGTAAACCACATTTTGATTCTGAACGTGTTCCAAATCATTCTTTCCTCTCCTTATAAAACTTCTCAATGTGTTAGGAATAGTAAAAGCCAATTTACAATTAAACATATTAACAATAGGTATAAATCTTTCGGATATTATATTAACATATGGAATCTTAAAAAACCTCCTCCCAGTGTCATCCTTATTCTTATTCAAATTATTAAACTTATTAATGTGATATTTTATTCTATTATGAATAGTCAAAAAAATAAAACGTAACGGATACCCATTCTGTAAAAAAATCTTAATAGCGTCAATCAAATTATTTTGTTGGAATTTCGGATGACACAAGAAATCTTATCCATGACTCCATAAATCACACCTCTTTTATAACAAAGTGGGTGGTGTGAATGGAAATTAAGAAATCTGCCGGAAAAGGTTGCTTTACGGTATATATCAAAAATGAGATTCCGTTCATCGATAATCAACATCGTATCTAAAAAACTTATTTTTCCATCACCTATCTCCATGGTGAACTGCAATCTAGTATGTAACGATTTTAAAATATTCTTTTATACGTTATTGGCTTTTTGATCTTCTTTTATACTACCTTTTGTTTATTAGTACAGAGCCTTTTTTATTACTTTTAATTTTATATACGCGGGCGAAATAATGCATCAATTTCATAAATATTTTAATTTCTCTTTTGCTTATATCCGATATGAATATGGCTTTGAGGCTTGTCAATTTTTGAAAGAATTTTGTAACCTAATTAAATGTAGCGTTAATATTAGAACTCGCATCAGATTCTTGAAATCATGTATTAATCACAATTTAGTTTCGCCACATCTTAAAAGATATACTAATATTAGAAGTTTAAATTTGTTTAATAGTCTTTCTTACAGAAGACTTCAGAAAATTCAGTTTAACAATGTGAAAGCAATTTTGCAATTGGAGTTGAAGGATTCTTACAGGCATTTGCATTTTATTAGAATGAGCATCGTTGATTTTTCCTTTAAAATCTACTATGTTTTACCGGTCTCCATGGTTTGTGAGTTTTTCAAATACTTAGATAATATTAATAATTTTTACTTTTTTCAACATACAAGAAAAATTGACAAGAAGATTTTATGGTTGAAAGAAAAAGATTTTAAAGATAAAAAAGCAAATATTAAGCCAATTTCTTACTGTTGTGCTTCGAATAATGAATTGCTTAATAAAATTACATCTAACAAGATTAATAATGACATTACGGTACAAAATATAGAAAGGATTTCACATTTCGGCTGAACTGTTTGGAGATGCCACTCCTCTAGATGTTTTAAATAATAAATGGTTCCTTAATTTGAGCAATGTTGACATTCCTTTAGAGGTCCAATGCTTCAGTTGGGGGAAGGCTTTGGTCTTCCTATTAACAAACATAATTTTGATAGAACATTGATAGAATTTATTAAGAATATTGAGAATAATATTGGTCGTCGGAAGAATATAATTAATTTTGTTAGAAACAATAGTGTTTCAATTATGGATAAGTTTCGGAATGATTTTCCTAAGACCGGCTCGAATGACAAGTTGTTGTTCGATTGGATTAGGACAAAGTTTGGATTAGGACGAAATTATTTGTAAAAGATCATCCTGAAATATTAATTTCCAAAGCTGATAAGGGTAATGTCACCGTTGCTCAAAATAAATTAGAGTACATATCCAAGATGGAATTGATATTTTCGGATAAAAATACATATGAATTAATAACTAAAAATCCTACAAAAAAATTTACGTAACTTGCTTAGTAGGTGGAAAGGAAAAGGGTTAATAGATGACTTGACGTATCGGAGGTTGTGTACGACTGATGAGGTCATTCCTAGAGCTTATGGTTTGACGAAGATACACAAACAAAACTATCCGTTGAGAATTATTGTTTTATCGTTAAATAGCCCATTATATAATTTGTCATTATTTTTGCATAACATTATTGCAGATTCTATACCGGAGACGCCTAATTTCATAAAAAACAGCTATGATTTGATTAAAAATGTAAAGCTGGAATCAGATTCTGTTTTGGTTTCCTTGGATGTGGTATCCCTATTCACTAATATACCTATAGATTTGACATCTGATAGTGTGGTTGTGAGGTGGGATGCTATATCCAAGAAGACTAAGATTCCTTTGGACGAATTTTTGATAGCCTTTCGTATGGTTCTGATTTCGACAGTTTTCATTTTTAATAAAAAAATATATAAGCAGATTTTTGGGACCCCCATGGGTTCACCTTTGTCACCTGTTGTTGCAAGTATTGTTATGCAGGATTTTGAAAAGATGGCTATTGGAATGCTGCCTTGTCGTCTGCTGTTTTATTACCGATACGTCGATGATATTATCTTAGCCGCTCCTTCTGAAAGTGTTTATGATATTTTGGATATTTTAAATTCGTTACATACTAGATTGCAGTTCACCTTGGAGATAGGTGATGGAAAAATAAGTTTTTTAGATACGATGTTGATTATCGATGAACGGAATCTCATTTTTGATATATACCGTAAAGCAACCTTTTCCGGCAGATTTCTTAATTTCCATTCACACCACCCACTTTGTTATAAAAGAGGTGTGATTTATGGAGTCATGGATAAGATTTCTTGTGTCATCCGAAATTCCAACAAAATAATTTGATTGACGCTATTAAGATTTTTTTACAGAATGGGTATCCGTTACGTTTTATTTTTTTGACTATTCATAATAGAATAAAATATCACATTAATAAGTTTAATAATTTGAATAAGAATAAGGATGACACTGGGAGGAGGTTTTTTAAGATTCCATATGTTAATATAATATCCGAAAGATTTATACCTATTGTTAATATGTTTAATTGTAAATTGGCTTTTACTATTCCTAACACATTGAGAAGTTTTATAAGGAGAGGAAAGAATGATTTGGAACACGTTCAGAATCAAAATGTGGTTTACAGAATATCCTGTGAGGATTGTGATGCCAGTTACGATGGCCAAACTAAAAGACAATTAAAGACCAGATTGCATGGACATGTTTCTGATATCAATATAAGTTCAAAATCTCCATCAGTGATTTCCAACCATCGTATGATGGAGAATCATAACTTTAAATGGGATAAAGTGAAAATATTAGATATAGAGCCTTCATACAACAAAAGGTTAATATCTGAAATGGTCCATATTAAAAAACAAAAGCATGGGATTAATAGACAAAATGACACGAAGTCTTTGCCGGATTTGTATTCTGACATTATACATTCTCTTTCTCCTTTCTAACATCTTCCTTTTCCTCCTATTTTTCCGTTTTCCGTTCTCGATAATGTTTTTCTGCTTGACATTTCGTTTTGTGATATCGTTTAAGTTAGATGCTCGTTACCTTTGCGAATTTGCTTACAATAACCTATTAAATTAAAAAGACTTTTTATTGTACCACGAAATGGACCACATTTTACATTTTTTTCTCGTTGTGTATCATTGGACTCGTAACAGATTTATTAAGGTATATTATCATATTTTTAATTTTTATGTGATTAATATTAATTCTTTTTGTTTACGGTTACTTTTCTAGAACTTTCTTATGACTTTGTTAATTCTTGATAAAAATGACTGACAGCGTATTACACAGAGGAAAAAAAAAATTTTTTTGTTAAGGAATTGTAAGAATATTGTAAGATTATGTACGAATTTTTAATTTAGAACGATATTTATATTATTGTAAGATTGCATTGAAAATGACTCAATTGGAGTTGAAACGTTTGTTTTATTTTATTGTATTTTAATTGTTTTGTATTAGGTTTGCTTATCTAAATTATAATTCTTTTATACGTTATTGGCTCTTTGCCCTTCTTTTATACCTTTTGTTTATATATATACACACACACACGCGCGCACACATACACACACACACACACACACACACACACACACACACACACATATATATATAGAATAACTGTTAAGTTTAGATTAATAATAATAGTTATGGGAGATTATGATTTTATTTTCTGAGTATTTTTAATGATTTATATAGCTTTTTTTATTAAGATATTTATTTATTATATTTATTTCATATTTGATTACCTAAGAGTTATGTTGAGGCCCTCGTTTGTGGTTTTAGCTGAGGTATTATTAAAGATGGGAGGATATGGATTAATTCGATGTTAGAAATATTAGGTGTTGGAATTAATTCGTAGCGTTTTACAAGTGATGGGAAGTACTTTCATTAATGTATTTTTTAATGCTCATGTGAAATAAATAACATTCTTTCATTAAAAAGGCTACGAATTAATTCCAACACCTAATATATTATAAGGATATGATTAAATATGGGTACATTATTTTTAGAATTAGGATTATTGGTAGAATTATAATAAGAATTTTATGTTTAGTAGATAATAGTATAATTGATATAAAAAATATGTTAGGTTATTCTTCAGTAGTTCATATGAATTTAATATTGTGTAGATTGATGACTTTTTTTAAAGTAGGTATAATTGTTGAGGGATTTGTGATGATAATTTCTCATGGGTCATGACTTGGAATATTTTATATGGTAAATTTGTATTATGAACGATCGGGGAAATGATTATTGTTTTTAAATAATGATATAGTAAGTAATTTACCTACAGATATAATATGGTGGTTTTTATTTTATTGTGTGTTGGTTTTATTATAAATTTTTCTTTCTCTTTGTGTCATTTAATTTAATGTTGCCGTTAACGTAGCCATTGTCGTTGCCGTTGACGTTTGTTTATCATTGCCGTTGCATTTGCCATTATTGATGTCATCAACGTTGTCATTACTGTTTACGCTACTGTTGCCGTTAACGCTGCCGTTGCCGTTAACGTTGCTGTAGCTGTTGCCGTTATCATTGCCGATAACCAATGCTGTTAACATTACCGTTGCTGTTACCGATGACGTTGCCGTTCATAATGCCGTTAACGTTGCCGTTGCCGTTAACGCTATTGCTATTGTATTATGTAGTTGCCGTTGTCATTGCCATTAACGGTACCGTAACCGATACCTTTAACGGCAACGTTAACGGTACTTTTAACATTGCCATTGTCATTAATGTAACCGTTGCCGTTAATGTTGCCGTTGCCGTAGTCAATGCCGTTGTCGTTGCTGATGCTGTTAATGTTGCGGTTGATGGTGGCATTAGAGTTACCATTACCGTTAATGTTGCCGTAGCCGTTAACGTTGCCGTTGTCATTTACGTTGCCTTTGCCGTTGCCGTTGTTATTGCCATTACCATTAACGCTACCGTTGCTATTACAGTTGCCGTTGCCGTTAACGTTGCCGTTTCCGCTGCCGTTGCTGTTGCCATTGCCGTTAATGTTAGAATTGCCATTGCTATTGCCGTTAACATTGCCGTTAACATTGCCGTTGCTATTTTCGTTAACGTCACCATTAGCGTTGTCGTTAACGTCACCGGTGTCACTATTGCTGTTAACGTCGCCGGTGCCATTGCCATTAACGTTGCCATTACTTTTGACGTTAAAATTGCGGTTGTTGTTGCCATTAATTTTGCCGTTGCCGTTAACGTTGCCATTGCCGTTAACATTGCCGTTGCTGTTTTCATTAACGTCGTTAGCATTGTTATTGCTGTTAACATGCTTTGCCGTCAACGTTGCCGTTAACGTTACCGTTACCATCAATATTATCGTTGTCGTTGCCATTAACGTTGTCATTACCGTTGACATTACTGTTGTCATTAATGTTGAAAATGCCTTTGCCGTTAACGTTGCTGTTACCGATGACGGTGCCGTTGCCGTTGCCGTTGTTTTTTAAAGTTGCTGTTGCTTTGCTGTCAACATTGCCGTTGCCGTGACGTTGCCATTATCGATGCCGTTAATGTTGCCGTTGCCGTTGTTGTTAACGTTACTGTTGTTGTTAACATTGCCATTGTTGTTAACGTTACTGTTGTTGTTAACGTTGCCGTTGTCGTTAAAATTGCCGTTGCCGTTAATGCTGTTATTGCCGTTGCCGTTAACGTTGCAATAGTTGTTGTGATTAATATTGCCGTTACCGTTTGCGTTGTCTTTTAAAGTTGCTGTTGCTTTGCTGTCAACGTGTCGTTATCATTGCTGTTCCCGTTAACGTTGCCGTTGCCATAACGTTAGAATTGCCATTAACATTGCTGTTGCCTTTACCGTTTACGTTGACGTTTTCTGTTGTCGTCAATATTGCCGTTGTCATTTCTGTTGCCATTGCCGTTGCCGATGCCATTAACATTGCCGTTAACTGTGCCTTTGCTGTTGCCTTTAAAGTTTCCGTTCCCGTTGCCATTAACGCTGCCTTTTCTGTTGTCGTTATCGTTGCTGTTGCCATTGCCGTTACCGTTAACGTTGAAGTTTCCGTTGCTGTTGACGGCAACGGCAATGGTAAATCGCGCCGTAATCGTCAATATTATCGACAACCTTGACGTCAATGACAACGGCAACGGCAACGTTAACTGCGACGATAAACGGCAACATTAATGACAATGGCCGTAATCCCTGAAATTTTTTAGATCATTAAGAATTAATAAAATTAATCACGAAACTAACTACTTCGTAGTTATTTAGAAATTTTTTTCTTAAAAATGCAATTGTTGACAAATGATAGAGCAATAGAAGTATTAAATAAATCACATAAACCTCTGCGTCATTAACTACGATTATGAGTTTAATATTCTACCGTCGTAATTATTGACAAATTTTTGTATTTATTTTGATTTTTTACTTTACAATTACTTTTACAGATTGGCATAATTATTTTTAAAAATTATACTTAAAAAATTTTTTAACTTATATTGTGTCAATAAGTTTTAATTTTTTGTAGAAATTGCTCCAAAATTAAATTACTCTATACATGATATAGAGAACGTTTTAGCAGCATGCAGAAATGGAATAGTTATTTCAGTTGCAAGCAAAAAATTTGGTGGTTCACGAACAATTTTGTTTCACGTAAAATATGAAATAAAACGCCGGAGATAAGTAAAATGAAATCACCAACTATTTTGACAACTGAAGAAGATTGAACTAAAGTATTGGATAAAACAAGTCTCTAAGCTTGAATTGCCAATCACCAAAGACCAGTCAGTTTCGACAGTGTTTCATATGTTACTTACTCAATTAAAACGCAGTATTTGTTTTACTGATAAAAGATCGGGAAGATACTGGTATAAAGCATTTCTAAGAAGACATCCAGAAATAACAAACCGAAAGTCGTAAAATTTGACATTACTTCGTGCTTCAGGCTTTGTGGAAAATATTAGGAGTCCATGAAATTTATTCTTATTTTGAGCAAGAAGATTTATTATCAGTTCTAGAAGATCTTCAACGTATATTCAACTGCAATGAAAATGCTTTCTTTCTAAGCCCTATAGAAAACAAAGTTCTAGTTTCTAAAGACGAAAATGGTGTTTACAATGTAGTTAATTGCAATGATAAAGAGTGTATTGCCACGTTAATGAGAAATGCAGCTGATGATTTGTTGCTACCATAATGTTTGCATGCAAGCGTCTTTCATCATGTATAGCAAACTCTGCACCATCAGAATAGCTATTGGAAAAACAGCATAGTGGATGATAGCAGAACATTTTTTCGAATTTATTACAAATATTTTTTATCCACAGACAATTAAAGAAGATATTCCAGTAATATCATATGTTAACGGACACTCCTCGCATTTAACTTAAATTTAAGCCGTTTTTGTTTGAGCAATAAAATAATTTTAGTGGCCTTATTTCCTAATGCCATCCACGTTATACAGCCGATGGATGTTGGATTTGTTTCGGCCATTAAAAGTGCGATGGACAAAGATGGAAATGGCGACTATAGAACAACGGTGAAAAATTAACCAAAATGTATTTTGCCTCGCTTTTAAACGAAGAATTAAACGCGATTGATGTACACAGTATTTTTAAAAATAGTTTTCGGAAATATGATTTATTTTTATTCAATGCAGATGCAAATGAATATTTTTGGCTTCTTAATAAAAATCAATAATCCAAATCTATCTCGCCAATTCGGTAGTTCTTCTGAACCACAATTATTATTACAGTCCTTAGAAAGACAGTTATCAGAACTGAAATTAAATTCGTTCCTTTTATAGGGCAATGCAAAAGGAGATATTGAAGATATAAGTTTATTTATAATAGTTATTGGTTATCTTTAAAAAAAAGTGGAAATATGGGACTTGTGCAATCTAATGAAAATTCTGAAGTAGGAATTAGTCAACAACTTTATGAAGATGCTCAAGTACACTTACAATCTAATGAAAATATTTTAAATAATGAAAATGTTTTGCAAGAAATATATATATAAACAAGCTTGGAATAGTTTTTGAAGACTCTCAGAAATCTAGTCATATAAAGGAAGGGAATCATTTAGTCATTTATATAATGTATCGTATATCAATGAGTCTAATGTGCAATCACAATTGTTGGATAACGTTAAACAAAGTTCTTGAAATTCTAATATTCTACATGAAAATTTTTTTACAACAAGCAGTAATGTAATCGTTCTTTGTACAAACGAAGAAGAAATTATCATTGATAATAGAAAGAAAATGCTTGCTCAGTTCCTGTACATCCTCAGGCAAGAGATATCCCATCTACCTTCAAGGACTTTCTTTTTTTGCCAGAAGAGAAAAATAAGCCTAAATTAAGAAGAAGTAAAGAAAAAATACCAGCAATTGCCTCTTCTGATAAACGAATAGAACATCATACAAAGAAAACTAGAAGAAAAACGAAAAGCCGAATATGTAAAAGAAGAAAGAAAAAGAAAACGAAATGAGAAGAAAGCTGAAAATTTAAAAATCAAGTAAGAAAGAAAAGAAGACAAAGAATTAGCTGCCAAAAAGCAAAACTTTGCAAAAAAAAAAGAAATTAAATAGTTGAAATAATATTTTCGAACTGTTCATAAAATATCTTATTTAAAAGCTCAATTTTGAACTTCGTTGAAGTTTTAAAGTATTTAAGATTTAAGTTGTGTGTACTAAGTATATACACAATAATTATTTAATAATTGTTGTTTTAGTAATACCATAACACACATTTTGTTCATGTAAAATTAAAGGTGAGATTAAATAAGAGAATATTAAAGTAAAATAAAATATTTTGTTAAGATATATTTAAGATAAATTAAAAAATGTTTATGTTTATATTTAGATAAATGTTTTGTTTAATGCATCGATAAAAATGATTGCATTTCCTGTAGAAATAGAAACAGGATATTGTGATAAATACTTATCATTAAAACAAAAAATAATTAAAATTTACGTTCAAATTATGTATGACTTCTATGACAAAACTTAATAAATATATATATATATATATATATATATATATATACATATATATTGTATATTGAATATAAGTAATTATTTTATTCAACATGTGTGTTGTACAATATTTTTAACTAATTTATTCTTATTTAACACAAATATAAAGACAAAAGTGATAGATAATAATATAATGTATAAATAATGTAATGTCGAAGACAGCATTCGACATGCGTCAATTATTACGGCTAAGTATGTCGGTACTGTGATTTTTTCAAGCTGAGTACTTTATTTAATTAGATACAAATTACTTATTATCTTAGAGAAGACCATATAATACAATATTTATGGAGAACGTAAAAGGATTATTGATCAAATATATAATTTTATAATTCTTATTTTTAATATTAATTATATAAAATTAAAGAAGTTGGAGAAATTGTTTAACGTGTCGATAACTGGTGCCGCCACTATCTCCAAGAATCTGAAGAACTTTTGGTGCAAGAATTCATCTTCTCTTGCGTTCTGTGCAACAATAATCACAAAATACTTATGTCTACCATGGACAACAGAATAAAAAAGGACAACAGAATGAAAAACTACTATGTTTTAGTATATGCAAGGAAAGGAAGCTGAGTAAAGAGTTGATAATAAAAAAATGATACTAAAAAAAACAATTGTGATTGCACATTAGACTCATTGATATGCGATACATTAGATAAATGACTAAGTGACTTCTCATTTATGTGACTAGATTTCTGAGGATCGTCAAAAACTATTCCAAGCTCATTTATATATATTTTTTGCAAAACATTTTCAGTATTTAGAATATTTTCATTAGATTGTAAGTGTACTTGAGCATCTTCATAAAGTTGTTGACTAATTCCTACTTCAGAATTTTTATTAGGTTGCACAAGTCTCTGCTTTTTTTTAAAGATAACCAATAACTAAATAAACTTGTATCTTCATCTCCATCTCTTGCTTAACAAAAGGAATTTAATTTCGCTTCTGACAACTGTCTTTCAAAGGATTGTAATAATGACTATGCTTCAGAAAATTTATGATTTAGCGAGACAGATTCGGGTTGTTGATTTTTATTAAGGGAATGCTGGAGCGAAGGCTGAACTTAATCAAGATCGATTTACAGGTTTTCATTTCCAATATATAAGATACCTACGTCTTTTGAGTTAATGTGATCATGCAAGAAATTCGATCGATTAATTATCGATATTTTTTTCTGTTTTCTACATTACCATCTTAGCAAGGACGAAAACATGTATTAGGCTCGGTTCCACAAATGTAAGATTTATTTTATTTTGTAAAATAGTCCAGTTTTGGAATTGAGAAAAAAACCGGAATTGATAATCTTATATTTGTGGAATCGGGCCTTAGAAATATTAGTATTATGTACACATACAATGTAGGCTACGTTCTAATATACATAGTACGACAAATATGTTCCCGGACAGGGCCTGAAAATCATAATTGAAACAACAATATGCATATTTTTTGGTTTTATTATTCAAAATATTCTCCTCTGGCTTTAATACTTGTTACAGCGATTCAATAGTGATTCAAATGCATGTTCTAGCTCAGTTTGCGGAATTGCCTCTAGTGCCTGTGTAGAAGCTGATTGGATGGTCGGAATGTCATCAAAAAAGCGTCCTTTCAATTTCAATTTCAATTTTGGGAATAATAAGAAGTTGCAGGGGGCCAAATCAGGTGAATACGGTGGATGGTTTAACACAGAGACACGATTTCGAGTCAAACATTGACGGACAATCAATGAAGTGTGACTCGGTGCATTATCATGCAACAAAGACCAATTTTCTGGTTCACGATATTCGGGGCGAATACGATGAATTCTGTCCATCACTGTCAATCGCTTTAAAACTTCAAGATAATATGTACCAGTAATTGTTTGGCCAGTTGGAACAAACTCTTTGTGAATAATACCTTTGCTATCAAAGAATGTGATGAGCATTGTTTTGATTTTTGATGGAACTTTTCGTACTTTTTTTGCTTGTGGTGAATTTTTTGACTTCCATTCCGCACTTTGACACTTAGTTTCTGGATCATATTGAAAGCACCATGTTTCATCACCCGTAACAATTGATTTTAGGAAGTTTGAATTATTTTCTGCGGCTGCAACGATGTCTCTGGAATAATTGATTCTCGCTGATTTTTGATCGCTTCTTAATGTGTGTGGAACAAACTTCGCACAAACCTTCGTTTTACCCAAATCTTCATGTAATATGATTCGAATCGTTTCTCTACTGATATTTAAATAAATTAATATATATTAATATAATATATTATTATATATTATTTAAATAAATTTATAATAAAAATCAACCACATGCGCTTATTAGTTTAGCAGAAATCTCACTTTCTCATATTGGGAACCTATCCCATAATAGATGACCTTATCCTGAATGTGTTATATTATATTTATTATATTGTTAAATGGAAAATTACAATATAACATTGATGTTATATTATTGTTAATTGATGTTTATTAAATATGTGTGTGTGTGTATGTTTTATTTATATTTTTTCTTTATAATGAAATGGAATATCATTAAAGAATATAGTATCTAAATTAACATATGTTTAATTTATAAATATATTTCTTTATATATATAATTTTTAACATGTTTGTTAATTCGTTGATTACCAAGATAAACTTTTAATCTTTACCAAGAGCGAACTCGTGAAAAAGCAACATAAAGTTATCCGTGATTAAAAACATCTTTACGAAGATCTATTCCTACTCAAATGTTTGTGATTTATTAATTGTCATAGCAAAAGCTATTTCGATTGAAAATTGTCTTCTTTTAAATAAAAAGGGTATACGTTTTCACAATATAACGTTATCCGATTTAAAAAAACAATATCTTCTATTTTGTTACCCGTTAAAATTTTACATTTCAGTGATCTGCAAGTTCTATAATCATTAATTTTATTCCATTACAAAGTCCTCCACTAATATTAAGATTTCTTATTAACATAGTGATACAATTTGGTCTTAAACGCAATTCATGAGGCGGAAGAGATGATGGAGATAAAGTATTTAAATAGTCTGGTGATAAAAATTCACTAATATCATCATTATCATCACAATTTACAGCGCTACCTAATATACTTGTATTAATTCGTTGTTCTGTTATATTTAATAATTCAACAACTTGATTAATTTCATTTACATCAATATTTCTTGCAGAAAATATTGCACATTTAGTCATTTTATCAAATTCTTTTTTTCTTATTAAGTCACCATATGTATCTGCATCACTTGGTGCTATACAACATTAGGGATTTGTATATTGTCATTAGAGTCATTTAATTTTCCATCATCCATATCTAACAAAATTTTGCGAATTCAATTTTTTCTGGAAGAACTCACATATTTTTTGTTAAAGAAAAGTTCATAAAATATTTCCATGTAGAACTAAATTTAATAGAAAAATTTATAATTTTACTTTGAGTATCCCCTATTTTAATAGAAAGAAGTTGTCTAAAATCACTGCCCAATATAATAATTTTTCCATCATAAATCATTATTCATAATGACACGTAATGTTCGATCCATAATATCTAAAGCATATGGAGGTACCATTAGTGCTTTATTCCAAATAAAAATATCTACTTCTTTTAAATATTAAGCTTCTTTAGTTTGAATTTTAATAGATGATAAATCAGCAAATAATGGAACTGGTGATCCAAAAGTTTTATGAACTGTTTTTCCAGCGGAAAGTAACTGTGATATCTGTAAAAGCCATTATACATATACGTTTCTTCTGAATTTGAGTTAAATAATAAATAGTTGTGTATATAAATGTTTTACCAGTTCCACCTGGACCATCAATATAAAAACAATTGTTATTATGATTATTATTATTATTTAATCTATTTAATATTAAATCAAATATTTCTTTTTATTTTTCGTTTAATTGATTATATTGTTTGTCACCTATTTCCATAGCTTGTTCAATTGTTATATAATCTTCTTCCTTATTATTTTTTATTAATTGTTCCACTTGTAGAAAATTTGCAAAACTTTTACCTTCAGCAATAAGTAGAGTGTTAATTTGTGCATAAGCTTTCTTTGTAATTCCCAAAATATATAATCTTCTGATATTGCTATTTTAAAGTTTTCCCAAAGTTCTTCTGGATATAATGGTTGGCAATGCATTAAAATACGAACAAATAATTTATGAAGTTGACATCATCTATCCAACAACTTTATTTATAGCTCGTTTCTATTCATCATCATCTTTAATTAGACTTAAAACCAAACATGTCTCTGAAAATGATACATTTTTTCATTTACAGTTTTTAAATCGTTAAAACTTGTAGCTCCTTTAATAGTAAGTAACAATAACCATAAATGAAATAATTTTGTTTGTGGACTAATAGAATACATTCGACCTATACAATTAAAATAATTACTTCTTTTAATCCAATGTGATATATTTCTATACCATTGATTTTTTCTTTTTTAAAAGTATAATATTGTGGAATTTTTGTATATAAATATTTTCTTGCTTCTTATCGCGTAAATTTAATGCAAAATAATTTATTAACATTGTAACTTGATTTAAAGCAGAAGTTAATGCATCTTTAATAGCTTAATTTTCGATGACTACATCTTGTTCATTAAGTAGATATACTGATAAACGTATTATAGCGTGACTTTTATCTTGTAATTTTTTTACCAAATATACATCAGCTAACTTCTACACGTCCAACATAACGAGCTTCAATATAATCACTTATTTCATTTGATTAACGATTATCTTTTCTGTGGGTTGAATTATTATTGCAGCAGCATCATGGCCTTTATAAATATATTTATACAAATATTTAACAGATTTGATACTGGATACTATTTCAACATTAATGTGACAATTAAATATAATATATAACATAATGTAAGACATTATGGAACAACATGACGATTATTAATTTATATTTATATATTTGTTGGACCGTTTAAAAGTTTTACCAGTGTTTCGTCGACGATAATATAGATAAGCATTTTCATCCAATCTTGTTTGATCAAGAAAAACTTTTGGATAATGTTTTGAACATCGTCCATCTATTAAACACCAGTCATCACAAGATCCATGAATCATATGTTTCATGATTATATGTAAATTACGATTCTCACATAGATTAGGAATTTCGGCAAATACATATTTATCAATAATTTCTGGAGTTGTTATTTTAAAATTGTTTTAAAGTGATTAACATATGAATATGTAACCGCGTTTTTGAAATTCTATAACATATACATATGCTATTATTTAATCAAAAAATTTTGGTTTAGTAATTAAATCTATCTAATAAATAAATTTTTTAATATTAAAAACACGAGTGCAAATATTAGGACTATCAGAAGTTTGTTAACCATATAAAAGATTTTCTTCGATTTCATGCCATTTTGGATTACAAGTCATTGTTATAAAGAAATCTGGTTTACCAAATTTAGCAACAATTGTCATTGCATCTTGATAATTCTGTAACATATTACATGGTGATTCAATAAATGTAGAAGGAAGTATATAACCATTTTTCCAATATGTCCATTCAAGTTATTTGCCATATTTTGCATGTAATCTATTAAACCTTGATATGTTTTTAGAACGCAATTCTTTTTAACGAGTTTCACAATAATCCATTCTACCTTTTTCAATTTTTACATAATTATCTACAAGCCATTGTTGATATAAACATCGTCCTGAAAAAGACATTAAATTCATTACGAATAGCCATGTGATATTAACGTATTATCCTCTTAATTATTCGTCTATTATTATTTAATTTTGTTAAATGACGGTGCCATCCTTGAGATAATCATATGGATAAAACAATAGATATATCCATGGTTCAACATTAGAATCCATAATACTAACTTTTTGTAAAGTTTTGGTATTTTTATTACGTATTATAACGTATGATTCTGGAATTTCTCCATCAGCAGTAGTAGAAAATACAGCAGCAACTTTATTTGTTCATTATATCGACATCGATTTATTCCTGGTCTTAAAGTAAATAATAATTGTAATTCTGGTAACGATTTACCAAATTCCATTTCTAATTGTTTTTGATTTTTTAATTCTTCACTCATCATTTGATACGATTGAGCAAATTAATTTTACGCATTATTTATTTAAGATTTTGTATTATTTCAAAATCTAAGTTCTCATTTTGGTCAAGATAATGATTTATTGCTTCATTTGAATCTACAATAAAAAGTTGACCATAAGTTGAATTCCCATTTTGTGTGGCATATAATGTCGTATTAATTTGATAATATAATTATCCTTGTATTTTAAAGCAATACGGACTAGGAGGTCGTCTGTTTTGAAAATTAATCAAATTAGCATTAAAAAAAGCAAATGAAAATGAACTATTGTAATTACGAATAAATTTAAAAGTTATTAAATTTCATATGATTGCCAAGATCTTGCTATATCTTTATTGAATAAGTTTTGAAGAAATTGTGAAAGTTCAGGTAATGGTTCTAAATATACTGCACCATGATTATAACAATCATGAAATGAATTGCCTCTGTTAGATATTTTTTCTGCTACAAAATGTTTTGCGTTACAATGAATGCAAAATACATTCATGGAACCAATATAATATTCCGTGGTAATTTCCTTAATTAATGTTGTAATTTTAATGTTTAAATGAGATTGATTTTTTTGTAATCTCTAATAGGATTGATATTTTACACGTTTTTGTTTTAACAATATATTTTGATTTGTTATTATTTCAGGTAGTTTATTATTTTTAACTACATTTTTTATAGATTCATCGATGACGTTGATATTCTGCTTGTTTTTCACGACGTTGTCATTTAAATTCTTCTTCTTCTTCTAAAGAGCGTTTTATTTTGTTTTGTTATTTTTAAAAATCAAACTGTCATTATTAATATAAATATCATTGTCAATATTATTATTATTATCATTGTATCATAATCATCATCAAATATAAGTATAGTTATAAGTATAATGATATATATATATATATATATATATATATATATATATATAAGTATAATTTTTTTAAATAATAGATTTTTAAATAAATATGTACAGTGTCTGGAAATAATCGCCAAATATTTCATGGGCAAGTAGAGCGGACTAAATAAACTAGTCGAAAAGTCCTCTACCATTTTGTTAAGTTTTCCCTAATAGTTAACGAGATATTAATCCTTAAAGAAAGCCGAATACGCGCGCCCACCCGGCACCCCTACTACTGCAAAGTGTATACGCCTACCGATCGTTTGGCGCGCGGACAGTGGGGAACGGGGATAACCGTCGTCCGAGCTATGGAGGTTCGCGGTATGCGCGGCGCGTATACACTTCGCAGTAGTAGGCCGGACGGACACGCGTATTCGGCTATCTTTAAGGATTAATATCTCGTTAACTATTGGGGACTTACAAAATGGTATAGGACTTTTCGACTCAATTTAGTTCACTCTACCTGTCCATGAAATGTTTGCGATTATTTCGAGACATTCTGTACATATATAATATATACTTATTTTTAAAATAATATTAAAATATATTTTTATATACACAACGTAAATTGATAAAATGTAAAATTTAATTTAAAAATAATTAATAATAATAAATTTTAAAATAAATATTTATGAATAATATTAAATTTAAATGAAAATTTTATATAATATATAGTTATAACTGTTTTATATATCTAAGTATTTTGTGTATACCTGAAATAAAAAAAGAAATATATTAAAAAATAAGTACAACCGTGTAAATGGTAAGTATATAAATATAAAGAACGCTAACAATCGGTCAAAATTAAATATTATAATACAATACAAATTCTTAATTTAAAAACTTTTTTTAATTATCTCAGATGTAACTGTGCACCGAAACGTTCGGATATTAATCACAATCAATTTGAGATGTTGTTAGTACTACGATAAGGCGCCGAAATATTCGGACATTAAGAATTTGTATTGTATCTATAACATTTAATTTTGATCGATTATTGATTTTTATATTTATGTGCTTAGAAATATATTATTTTTAAAGTTGATTAAATATATAAGATAATGTATCAAAAAAAAAGTTCTTATTATGAAATATCGATTTTATTTTGAGTAAATACTAGAAATGGGTAAAATTTTAAAAAATAATAAATTATTTAGATAGAAGATTAATAATCAAATTTTAAGATAGAGTGTTATATAAAATTTAATTTAATCTCTTTTTTTTAAATTAAAAAAATATGAAAAATTACAAAGTAAAAAAATTGAATTTTTAATATAAGATATCTCATGAAATTGATATAACAAAGTGAAAAATATACGAGGGCAAGTCAATAAATTTTTAGAAAAATATAGTAAAACACATTTTTTTTTTGATCGATTCATTTTTCTTTCTCAACATAGTCTCCTTTCAGCTCGATACACTTGATCCAACTATTCTCCAACTTTTTCAAGCCGTCCGAATAATATGATTTGTCCAACCCTTCAAAATAAACCTCTGTTTCGGCGATGAGCTGTTCTCTGGTGGTGAATCTCTTTCCTCCGAATCATTTCTTCAGGTTTGGAAACAGGAAATAGTCGCAGGGAGCTAAATCTGACGAATATGGTAGATGGGGAAGCAATTCGTAGCGGAAATCGTTGAATTTGGCCATCGGTGCCGGGCACGTATGAACCCGTGCATTGTCTTGATGAAAGAGTACTTTCTTCTTTGCCAAATGGGGACGTTTTTTCTTTAAAATGTTGTTGAAACGATCCAATAAGGCTGCGTAGTAATCGCCATTGATCGTTTGCTTCGACGGAAGATAATGGATATGAATTACATCGCGTGCATCCCAAACAACTGTGGTCATCACCTTTCCGACCGACTTCATGATCTTTGCCTTCTTCGGAGCTAGTCACTCGGTGAAGTTCATTGTTTTGACTGTTCCTTCGTCTCGGATGTGAAGTAATGGACCCATGTTTCGTCCACAGTAATGAATCGACGCAGAAATTCATCTGGATTACGTTGAAACATCTCCAAACATTGTTTTGAAATCGTCACACGGTCGCGCATTGGGTCCACAGTGAGCAAACGCGGCACCCATCTTGCCGATAGCTTTTTCATATCCAATTGTTCGTGGAAAATTGAAATCACTGTGCCATGTGATATACCTGTGGCCTCAACAAGCTCTCGCACTTTCACTCGTCGATCAGTCAAAACAATATCGTGGACTTTATCGATGATTTCTGGCGTAGCAACCTCCATTGGAGCGTCCCGAACGAGGTGCATCACATGTGGATGTACGATCACGTTTAAATTCATTCACTCAATTGTATACAGTCACAAACGCTGAAACGCTGGTGCAAATGTACTATGAACATTATTCAACTCGGCTTTGATTTCTTTCGGCATTAAACCTTTCATATGTAGATGTTTGATCAGATGTTTTGATCACTGCACGAAACTCATCTTTTTCCATTTTGCAAAAAATACAAAGGTTCTTCGCTTTAATCGTTTACAGAAATGAAATCACGCGATGAATTCCGCTCAAAATTTGACAGTAATCAGCTGAAAGATGCTACTTGTCAAAAAGTAATGTGACATGACACTGCGAGTGCCCTCTGACAGATTTTCTAAGAACTTAAGGGGATGCTGGAGTGTCCTGTTTTATCATTAAATATTAAATTTCTCGTAACTATGTTTATGGATTGAAAAATCCTTCTCCACAATTAAAATATCGACTACAACGCAATTCGCTATTTGAATACGAAAAACGAAAGAAAATTAAAGACTTACAGTTTTGTTATCAGCTTCTGTAGTCAACACATCACAATATGTGTTGCATATAAGAGTTTCAGATTTTGCACGTTCATAAAAAGTAGCTGGCGAATTGCGGAAAACCTAAACGAACAATCCTATGCTTTTAGAAACGCGATAGGAGTTTTAGTATAAGAGAAAAGCATAACCAAAAATTTCGTTTGTATATTACGAGTGAAATTGATGTGAAGCCATGAAACTAAGCAGTATTTTAGTTCCGCGAAATTCCGACAGCGGCGCTGTCATGAAAAGTGCGTCGCTGAACTATAGAAATGATCTGAATTATCAACCTACTCAGGCCCATATCAATAAACGTGATCTGGTAAAAGTTTTTTCTTTTGAAAGGAAAAATAATAAAATAAATATGATATTAGTTATTTCAATTTTGTTGAAATAATTTCTTCCTAAACAAGAAATATATCATATTATTTACATATGAATACAAATGAAGATAATTATTTTAATTACACTGTTCTGTCTTTTACATACATTTTATTTAGTAAATTATTGATGCATATATATATAATAACATATATATATATATATATATATATATATATGTATGTATATGTATATATGTGTATATGTATATATATATATATATATATATATATATATATATATGCTGCAACCGCACTCACGAGCGTGGCGCAACTTCGTCGCACATTCACAGCTAAGGTTCTCGTAGGCGATCGGATGCCGGGTGACGTTAAACGAAACGTGACAAAAATGCGTCTTCCCGCGATCGCTCTTAAGGGCGGCACATAATTACAAAACAATAGTTGGGCGCCAGGCACGAGCGAGCGTGCCATTCTTTCCAGAAATTACGCGATATTTTCTTTATGCCATTTTTAATGAGCTGCGAATATCGACGGGCTCTCAACCAATAGCTCAGCCTCGGAAATGGCAGAGGGGGCGGTTCATGGTCGAGGATAGCAGATCGTTTGAAGGAGCGAATAGGAGCGAGAATAAAGTACACACGAATTTAACAATAACAAAAGTAACAAATAAATTAAATGAGTCTTCGAGTTTACACATTTACATTTGGCGATACAACCGAGACGATAAATTCTACGTGAGAGCAACAACTGATTTACATAAGACCGAGGTTTTACACTAGGCGTATCAATTTCGTTACATTCTCGCGACACGAGCTCACGCCACACAGAAATACTCTCGCGAATTATACGAATAATTCGCGAGAGTATTTCCTCGCAAATGCTAAGGAATTCGGCAGCTTGTAACGTGGACACGGCGTGACCTCGTGCGCGCTCGCGGAACCTCGCGCTGCTCAGCCGAGATGCAGGGGAAGCTCGAATACGTGCAAGCTCGGCAATACACAATCTCGATACGACAGGATACGCACACTCATCAATTGCGATTATCAATCGACTTTAAGGGCTATGAAACCGAATAAACAGGCAAATCTTACGTTACAGACGCTCAAGACGATACGATACACGACAATACTACGGCCCGAAGCTTCGACGTAACATATGATCCGCGATAAAAGAAAACCCGACACAAATGACGAGGCTGTGGCCTTGGCGGACGCTCCAGAATTATCCCGACGACAAGGGCCGTTCCGGGAGGCGACGCGTACTCTGATCCCGCGAAACTCTAGTACACGATGAGGCCACGTGCACTCACTCTTATATATCCGATATAAATTCGATAGCTACGCCTCCCGGACGCAGAACCCGGCGACTTCACAGAGGTGACGTTCGTCACACCGCGGGTCTCTCGCAGGAGCTCGTTCTAGCTGACCTTGGAAGGCTCGTAATCGGTTGTCGTCCTGCGTCCTCTCGTGTGCTCTCTTCGAGCGGGCCACAGCTCAAGTGCCGGGCGCTAATGCTCCCGGGCACACGCAGGGCTCGTTATCCCCGCGAGGGGGCCTTATCGCGCCTGATTGGCGCGTGGCCCCGCGGCTTTCCGCTAATCGCGGAAACCACGTCATGTCCATCGCATGTCCTGGCGCGCGAAATTCGAGAGATCACAGTAGTCTTTCTCAAGCCGCCTCGTGGCCTCGAGGCGTCTATCCGGGGCTCTCGCCGTCCTTGTAGCGCAGAGTGGCCTTCCCCGTCATGTCGTGCCGATTTTCGATCCGCTTTATGCCTGGAAGAGGGTGCGATAAGAAATGCTTTGCGACAATAAAAAAAAGCGTAACGAATACGGGAAGGATATCACTTGCGTGCGACCCGGGGCCAGGTATCATGCCCCCCGGCGGGTCTGTCCTCAGCGGTCGTCTCTGAACTCTCAATCCTTGTCGTTCTTCCTCCTCTTCTCCCCGGTGAGATTGCGTCACTCCGCCAAGATCGCGGGAGTCGCCGGCCTCTGTAACCCTCGGTACGAGAATACACCGAAACGGGAAAATAAAAACGGCAGCGCGGAGCGCGTAAGGTACACGAACGACGACGCGGGAAAAGCGTAGGTGCGTCCGCCCCCAAAATGTGAGAGGACCCAGGACGCTATACTGCACTATTCGGTCAGGCCATGCGGCCCTTGTGACAGACGGAAAACATCACGTCACAATGCATATATAATCTTTTACTTTTCTTAGTCTTATGTGATGTCTTCTTTATTCAACATGCCTTCTTTATTCACATGTTGAATAAAGAAGACATCGCGGAATTATTGGAGTTAAGTCATTCCAGTTTAAAATTATGCATCTCGTTCCTGAGATGCACGTCCGCGCGCGATCCAGCGGTTCAGCCATCGACTGTTGAGCGGTTGTAAAGGAAAAATAGGCAGCATTTCAGAAATTGACTCGAAATGTGTAACTAGTTCCGAGCACACTGAAGTACACATATAATTTTTATAATTTTATAAAAATATATTTGAAGTAATATGTTCATTAATAACGTTATTTATTTTAAAAAAAAATTATGAAAAAAAGGAAAAAGCAGGATCATAGGATCCTCAACATTCTGATCTCGCACCTAACGCCCAAGACCACGCTGAGTTTTTGCGGATCACCTCTATGAACGCGGTACATAAAGTACACGGAAACTCGTAAACTATATCTCGTCAACTATCACTAGCAAAAATGATTTGAAATCATTTTTACTATTATACATTAATGAGAAAGGTATATGATTAACCCTTTCATTTACAATATCATGTGAGACTCGTGGTAAAGAAATCGGGCCAAACATAAGTATCATTGATGAGAGCCGTGGTACGTCTATCGGGCCAAACATAAACAACACGTTCCAGGCTGTTAATTATGGCACTCGCCATCAAAACTTAAATCGTAGGGCAAAGCGTTAATATAATTTAATAAAAATTATGTATTATCTAGAATGTCTCTTTTCCCCTTATGATACACGCCAAGCGGCCGAGATCACCGACAAAATATTTTCGGTCACTAGAAACAAGCGATCACAGAGAGAAGGACAGAGAAAGGCTCATTGTTTTGCTAGACGAGCCCAGTTCGGCATGTCCGCGCGGAGACTCATCGATTACAATCGGAGCTTCTATCCGTTTTTGTTTTTTTTCTCGCTCTATCGAAACAACAGAAATTGAAAGAATTTTAAATCATAAACACGGTTGCCAGTTCTTCGTTTTTTTTTTGACAGTCTTCGGTTTCTTGGATTAATGTTCAATACTCCAGCAGATGTGAAAATCTCCAATTTTTGTCGTCTGCTGGAGTATTAAATATTAGTCCAAGCAACCGAAGTCTGCCAAAAAAAAAAAAACGGAGAACTGGCAACTGTATTTGTGAATTAAAATTCTTTCATTTTTTTTTTTATTAAATTATATTAATTATATATCTTTCTCATTAATGTATGATAGCAAAAATGATTTCAAAACGTAAACATTGATGAGATATACAATAGTTTACGACTTTTCGTGCATTATATGTACCGCGTTCGTCGAGGTGATCTGCAAGAACTCAACGTGGTCTCGGGCGTTGAGTGCAAGATCAGAATATTGAAGATCTTATGTTTGATTCTGCTTTTTCCTTTTTTCATAATTTTTATTTAATAAATAACGTTATTAATAAACATATTACTCCAAATATACTTTTTATAAAATTTCAGAAATTATATACGTGTACTTCAATGTGCTCGAAATTAGTTGCGCATTTCGAGTCGATTTCTGAAATGCTGCCTACTTTTCCTTCACAACCGCTCGACTCTTGACGGCCGAACCGCTCACGCGTGGACGTGTATCTCAAGAGCGTCATAATATACGAAACATGCTGCGACCATACCTTCCAGCAAATTGTCATGAAAATATTTTCCTTCCTACATAATATTGTATTTTATTAATAATAGTGATTGAACATCATATTAATAATTTAATGCATTTTACTAAATGTAGTGTACTTTTAAAATATTACTTTATTATTTTTATGATTCAGTTTCAAAGAGTTACTGATCACATTTTTGTGCCACAGAATGTAATATAAAATTTTACTTTACCGCGTCATATATCTGGTCATCTATTTGTATTTTTTTTTTAGTGGAATAAATATATCTGGAGAATACACTTAAATGACGTATCAATAATAGAACTTCAAAGATAATAGAGAGTTTTTTTACAATAACGTGAATATAGATACGGTGAACGCCTTTTCTTAATTAGTCGCTAAGGAAAAGATAATGTGACCATGATATCGATTATGTATCTTTTTTTTTAGAGTGAAAAATAAATATTTTTTGTATGTATGCGTATAGGTATATATATATATATATATATATATATATATATATGCATACATATATCATTTGCGTGACGCTGTATGTGTAGAAAACAACAGCGTTATACGAGTCAATCAGCTGTAACCAGTATGACCCGCGTTCACAGTATCGTTGCCGCGCAACAGTACTGTGTAGTGTAGTAGTGTTCTATACCTAACCATATATATGTGTATATGTGTGTGTGTGTGTGTGTGTGTGTGTGTGTGTAATGTGTATATGCATGTATATATATATATATATATATATATATATATATATATATATATATATATATATAAGGAGTATAAATAAGTTTCCGCCATTTTTTATCAAAAATTGGGCATTTATTGTGAAAGAACGGTACATAATGTTTTATTCGAAGTATTGTCCATCGCTAGCCACTACTTTTTCCCATCTTTCTGGCAGCATACGGATACCGCATCGGAAGAACGCTTCATCTTTTGAAGCTATCCACGAATCGACCCAATTTTTGGTATTATATCTTCATATGATGTGAAGTGTTGCTCAGACAGGCCATGTGCCATCGATCGAAACAAGTAGTAATCAGAAGGAGCAATGTCTGGTGAATACGGCGGGTGGGATAAAACTTCCCAATTGAGTGTTTCCAAATAGGTTTTGACCGGCGCCGCAACATGTGGACGAGCATTATCATGCAGAAGAATAACTTTGTCGTGTCTGGAGTAATAGTGGGCGCGTTTTTCCTTGAGTACTCGGCTCAATCTCATCAATTGTGTTCGGTAGAGAGCCCCAGTAATGGTTTCGTTCGGTTTGAGCAACTCATAATATACGACACCAAGCTGATCCCACCAAATACATAACATGAGCTTTTTTCCATGAATGTTCGGCTTGGCTGTTGTTGTTGAAGCATGGCCAGGTGGTCCCCATGATTTTTTCTTCTTTGGGTTATCGTAGTGAATCCATTTTTCATCACCAGTGACTATACGATGCAAAAAACCCTTTCGTTTGTGCCTGGCAAGCAGCATTTCACATGTGAAAAATCGGCGTTCAACGTTTCTCGGCGTCAGTTCATATGGAACCCAATTTTCTTGCTTTTGAATCATTCCTAATGATTTTAAGCGATGTGAAATTGCTGGTTGAGTCACTCCTAATGTAAGTGCAAGTGCTTCTTGCGTTTGGCACGAATCTTCATCCAATAATGATTCCAATTTCGCGTCTTCGTACACTTTCGGCCTTCCGCTACGTTCTTTGTCTTCGACGTCAAATTCACCGTTCTTAAACTTTTGAAACCACTCACGGCAACTTCTTTCACTTAAGGCAGCCTCACTATATGCTTCTACAAGCAATCGATGCGCCTCAGCTGCAGATTTCTTCAAATTAAAGAAGTAAATCAAAAGCTCCCGCAAATGACGTTTATTCGGCTCAAAACTCGACATTTTCGCACGAAAAAAGATATATGATGCTGATACAAAATCGCTAATATTTCAAGGTTATGTTGTTACCAGATGTCCAATCTTACGATATGACGTTTTACAGCAGACAATTTTAACCATAACATACTGGTGACACCATCTTTTGTCAAACGGCGGAAACTTATTTATACTCCTAATATATATATATTTATATAGTGTTTTGTGTCCACAAAATAGAAAAAATGTAGTAGCAGAATATTGTCTGCCTTTGATAAGAGAAGATTGTGGGTGCTTTCTAACAAGCGACTCAGTACAATACAGTACAATATCTCATCCTTGTATTAGCGAACAAGATTGTAATGATGCACCGTGTTACACTGTCTCTTGTTGGAAGGCACTCTAGAAGGCCAAAATTGGTTATTGTGATGTGTGTTTCTTATTGGAAGGCACCCTATAAAGCCAGAATGAGAAAGGTTAGCATCTTTATGTTATTCGTGAAAATATCACTTTTATTTATCATACAAGTGATATGATTAAATGTTATAACAATAAATTGCGCTTTGCCTAATTATGATCCAATATCAGAGGCGTCCATCGTGGACTGGCTAGCTATAACAAAATGTCTAGTTATAGACAAATGCCAGAGGCGTTCATCGTGGGCTGACTATATTTAATTTACTGTCAGAGGCGTTAATTGTGAGCTGGCTAACTATAACAAAATGCCACAGTCATAAATCGTGCTTTGGCTAGTTACAAATAAATATCAGAGGCGTTCATCGTGGGCTGATTATATTTAATTTACTGTCAGAGGCGTTAATTGTGAGCTGGCTAGTTATAACAAAATGCCATAATCGTAAATCGTGCTTTGGCTAGTTACAGATAAATGTCAGAGGCATTCATCGTGGACTGACTATTTTTAATATATTGGCAGAGGCATTCTGTTATCAAATTTGGTGAAATACAATTACGGAACCAATTTGTAGAATTTTGCGTCTGCAATTAAAGAAATATGAATAGATGTATTGTCATGATGGAATCAAAAGTTGATTGCTTGACATGATCGAAACAAAGAAACTAATGAAGAAAAAAAATTGAATATCAGTAAACAGTTTCTTTGAAACCTTACAACTTTTGTCTAAAATGTTTTTTCTAAAAACGTTATGTAATGGCCTTATAGCACAAGAATGGCCGTAATTTAATCATAGAAGAGAACGTGAATCATAGGTCAACGTATTATATCTTGGCGTACTATGCATGCCGATACAAGTATAATTTACATTCCTTTACGATTATAGTTATAGTCACCTTTATGTTCAGCTCCTAAATCCGGAGTCTTTTTGGACACCCTATATAATATATATGTTATACATATATGTATATATATATATATATGTATATATATATATTAGGTGTTGGAATTAATTCGTAGCGTTTTACAAGTGATGGGAAGTACTTTCATTAATGTATTTTTTAATGCTCATGTGAAATAAATAACATTCTTTCATTAAAAAACGCTACGAATTAATTCCAACACCTAATATATATACAACATATAATACGTTACATAGTCAATAGTCACATGCATAATTTTTGTACGATGCTATACGTTTATGAAATGTATGTAAGTATATTATATTCAAAGTGTTTTAGCAAATATATACACTTACAGGTCAATGTACGTTACTAACAGCAAGTTACAATAAGTATATTTTTACTAAATGAACACTCTGACTGTGACTTAGATATTTTCGGATGCAACCATGTATTTGAAATACATGTATACACGTGTAATGTAATAGCACTTTTTTCTTTATTCCCAATGTCATTTTAACTTAGAATGTAACATGTATTGTCAGTACGTAAATACATTGCACATACATATGTAACTATTCCATCTCTTTTTATTATTTAATGGGCCTTTTACAATTATAAGCCATAAATCAGCCATAAATAAGAAGTCAAACGCTAAAAATTGGCTGTGGTTGATCAATTTTTAGCTTCTGACTTCTAATTTGTAACTAATGTATTATTGTAGAAGGCCCATAATAAAAAGAGATAGAAGTTACTCATACTTAGCTTTTCATGCAGATATAATATAGACCTAGTCTATTAGTGAATATTAGAATTATATTTTATGTGCATTATGATGTGTACACACATTATAAAATATATTTCTAATTCATATTCACATACGTATGTAGCTACTTCATCTCTTTTTGTTACGTATAACAAAAAGGTGTACTGATGTTCTCTTTTTTCTACGTTTAATAAAAAGAGATATATTTTTTTATGATCAAATATTAGTGATATATACTTTTATATTTTCAATATCAGAATATACAACGAACATAAATCAAAGCTAACGATAGTCGAACACAGATGATCAGACGTAACATCTTAAAAAAAATAATCAAATTACGAATCCTCTGATAAATCCTCATTTTATGTGTGTATATATATATATATATATATATATATATATATATATATATATATTATATATATATATATATATACACGCATTATATATATATATTATATATATATTTTATATATGTATATAATTTTAATATTGCACATTTAAACACAGAGAATGCATAAATAGCTTAGCATTGATAACTTCTATCTGCAACGTATGTATATTCACACATTATAGTACATATATGCAATATTGTATAATGTTGCCTATGTGTGTATTATATTTAAGTACATCACTAATATTTTAACATGATTAACTTCTACATATTTTTATTAAACATTGCAAAAAATGGTATAGCTATGTATATTATATGTGTAATATCTATGTATAGCTAATACATATCACATCCTGACCTAAAATGACATTGTACGACAGGAAAAATGCTATTATATAGGCCCATGTGTCAATGTACACTGTCAATACTGAAAATCTATAGTTACGTATTTTCAGTACTCGCAGTGAATATCGAAATACAGTTGTAGTATCACTTTTTCCTATGATCAATATCATTTAGGGTTGAGTCAAGATGTAACATATATTATTGTCAATATATGGACACGTGTTTCATATATATATATATATATATATATATATATATATATATATATAAATGAATACGACATTGCACATACATAATGTAACTCTTTTTACTCTGTCTAATAAAAAGAGATAGATACTTATAGTACTTATACATTACTAATATGTCGACTATATATCTAATATAGAAAATTGTATGTACATTATACTATGATAATTCTAACATTGTTGTAATATATAACAAAACATTATTAGTGAATATAAATTATAATTATATTTTATATGTATTATAATGTACATATACACATTATAATGTACCCAAAATATAATTTTAATATTGCATATATCATTAATTCACTGACATGTTTATGTTTTCACTAATATGTCAATAATAGTATAATATTTTTTGTGTATTGTGTATATACACATATATTATAATACACATAAAATGTAATTGTAATTCGTATTCATGAATGTCTTTTTATATACAACGTTAGAATTATATTTTATATATCATTATACACATTATAATATAAAATTTTAATATTGCATAAAAATGGACGTAGAGAATATCTGCATGAATATATATATATATATATATATATATATATATATATATATAATGATATTCATTTATGATAATATATTATCGTAACCTAAAATGGCATTGGATGTAAGAAAAAAGTGCTATTACGGTTTCGTATCGATATATCTATTAATTAAAAATCTGTATTTTATGTATATTACAGACTTTTAGTACTGGTGATATATATTAGAACACGGCCTACATTGCATGTGTATATAATACAACTAAATATGTATATAATGCAACTAAATTTCTAAGGTCTGATTCTACAAATATAAGATTAACTTCAATTATGTTTATTTTTTTTTCAATTCTAAAATAGGAAAATTTTTCAAAATAAATCTTACATTGTGGGACCGACCCTAATATACGAAAATGATAATGTAGGAAACGGAATAAAAATATCGATAATTAATCGATTGAATTTCCTGCATGGTCATATTAACTTCAGAGGGCGTAAGCAGCTTATACATTGGAAATGAAAACCTGTAATATCGACCTTGATCAACTTCGGCCTTCGCTCCAGCATCCCCTTAACTTGCCCTCGTATCAATATTGCTATTAAAAAATTTTTTTTAATGTTTCTAAAATATAATTAGTTTCTAATATAGTTAGTGTGTGCGCAAAATAAGTAGGGGAGATCAAGGCTAGTTGTCACAATCTTTGATTAATGATTTTTAGAAAAAAGTGGATGTCTGATTTTGAAATATTATATACGTTATAATATACCTACATCTTTTAGGTATTTAAAAAAATATTATATCGTGAATTCATCATAACGTCAAAATAAGTTATTTAATTTTAAATAAAGCTACGAAAATGTGACAATTAACCCCGTGTTCTGGGTTGATTGTTACACGTTCTAGGATTGGCAGTAGCATATTTGTTATGAATAACACATATAAAAAAGTACAGTTTTTATTTTAATATCTATTCTATAGTTTGAGAAATAATTATGATATTAATTACAAATAAAATAATTATTTTAATTATAAAATACATAATTTATATTTATATCATAGTTTCTATATGAAAAATGAAAAAAACATATATATCTGTATGAAATATAATATATTTGTAATGTATGTTCTCTAAAACGTATTTTCTAAAGATATTAAAATTAATTGTCACCTAACCTCGTCTTATTTTGATCAATCTACCCCACATAGCCATTTTTAATAAAAAGATATTATATTCACAAACTTTAGCAGGATAATAGTTAATTAATTGTAGCAAAGATCTTCTAAGACATGTCATTTTTTATGAATATAGGAATATTGCGACTAATAATGTCAAAGACTAGTTAGACAATAAAATAGATGATAAGAAAAATTTACTCACCAATTTCATTTTTTTTTAAATTGTTATAAATAATATATACAATGCTTGTGGTACAATTATTTTACACAATAAATTATTTTACACAATAAATTAATATTATATCAGTAATCTACAATTAAAAAAAGAAATTTTTCTGCAATGTCCTGAGTTTGCATTTTATCAACCCTGTACGACAACCAGCCCCAGTCTCTCCTATACTTTTATTTTATAATAAATATACATTTTTTGTTATATTAGACATTTATCTCATAATAAAAAACTTTCTACTATATGGCGGCTATTTCCTGTCGGATGTTGGCCTTAAGTTCGTCTAGGGTCCTTGGCTTGTTGACATAAACCTTTGATTTCAAATAGCCCCACAAAAAGAAGTCTGGAGCCGTTAAATCTGGTGAACGCGGTGGCCATTCAAAATCACCATTTTTTGATTAGTAATTTTTTTTGGATTAGTAAGTGCCTCACCAGTTGAAAATCTTTCATACAAACGATACAATGTGTTCGCGGAAGGCGCACTTTTCACTTTATTTATTTTTCTCCATGCACGTTGAGTTTTAACAATTGACTTGTTTTGTTGAATGAAAATTTCAACAATCTGAGAGCGTTCGCGTGGCGTGTACTGCTCCATGGCAAAAATTTCCTTCGACTGACGCTTCAAACGCGCTACGTCGTTACTCGATCTAACATCTCTGTCAAAAGTTACAATGTTACCAGATCTTTCCGTCGAATATGGCCAACTCTGTATATTTATAAGATTATTAAAACGAAAAATTATGTATAGATATTGTGGGAAATCTGACTCAATGGATAAGTCAGAGTTCTTTTGACAAGCCCACGCTTGTCGTGTGATGTGATAAAGAAATTTACAATCGAGACTTAATTTGTAACTGTAAATATAATATTTATTTCACGAGTACAATTTTATACGAACGTACAGGACGAACACCTCTATTGATCTCTTAATATAATATTTCTTTTTTTATTATTTTTTTTTACGCTGCTAAGCAACTCGTTACCAACACAATCCTTAAGCTTACTACGCTCGCTGCGCTAGTGAGGCATTAAGAATTCCCCACATACTCCCCCCCGAGTGACAACGAATCCGGCACTTAGATCTACCTTATAAAATATATACAACGTGTCATATAAAATATCTTAAAAGTATATGACAAAAATTAATTACATTTTTGGAAGATCTGTTACAATTATAAGGCGAAAGTCACCTTCCTCTTCGGGCGCGCATACGTTTTCAAAGTTGGTCGCTCGTTGCTAGACGAATTAGCTGTTTGCCCTGTTTCTAGAATCGCACTACACAAATCATCGCGTATGCCATACGCTGGCTTCAAATTCTCGACTGATACACTGCGCTGTGCACCATTAACTTCAATATCGAAAACTCGATCCGAAACACGATTTATAATCTTGTGAGGGCCGGTGTAAGGACGCTCTAATGCTCTCTTGGTACCGCCCACCCGTAGAAAAATATGGGAACAAGAATATAAATTTTTAAATACGAATGCGCGTTTCTTGTGCTTATGCTCTATTGAAATTGGCTTAACTTTGCGCATATGCTCGCGGAATTCCTCCATGAAAATTTGCGGACTAGGAGTGAAGTCGTCCGGCAGTATAAATTCTCCGGGGACGCGCAGTGTCGTTCCATAGACAAATTCCGCAGGCGATGCGCCGGTGTCAAGGCGGACATGAGTACGCAGATCTAATAATACGGTCGAAAGTACTCGTGACCAACCTTCATTGGCATGACACATAATAGCAGCTTTTAAGCTTCTATGCCACCGCTCAATATCGTTCGAAGCGGGATGATACGTCGTGGTACGAATTCGTTGACAGCCGATCAGCTGAAGAAGTGTCGTAAACAGTTGCGCTTCAAACTGAGTACCTTGATCAGTAGTTATTGTTTTGGGTGCTCCAAAATTTGCTACCCAGTTGTCATAAAACGCGCGTGCCACTGTAATGGCTTCAATATCTTTCACAGGTATTGCTACTGGCCAACGCGAAAATCTATCAATCATCGTCACACAATATCTGTACCCGTCCGACTCAGGCAAGGGACCTATTAAATCCATATGAACGTGCTCGAAACGCCCGTCGGGTGCGACAAATTTTTCAGGATGTAATCGAACGTGTCTGGATATTTTTGACTGCTGACAGTCAAGACAATTCTTACACCATTTTGTAATATCGCGATGCATGTTGGGCCACACATATCGTTGACGAATTACCCGATCCGTGACTTTAGGGCCCGGATGAGCCGCATCATGGAATAAATGAAAAACGCGATCTCGTAAAGATGCCGGTATATAGGGACGGATTGCCTCGCCAGTCATTTCGCAGTAAAGTGTAGTATGCGTCGGCCCCCATTGAATTCGCTTCATAGAAAGCGGAAAATCAGGAGATTCGCGAATAGATCGTAGTTCCTCGTCTTGTTCTTGTTTCTGTGCAAGTTCATTAAGTTCGATCTCAACAGGTAAACGAATGGCTTCGATGCGGGAAAGGGAATCCGCCACAATATTATCTTTACCCGATAGGTATTCGATACGCGTAGTGAACTGCGAGATGAACGAAAGTTGCCTCTGTTGCCGAGGTGACGCTTTTTCGGAACGTTGCAAAAACGCGTAGATGAGAGGCTTGTGATCGGTCACAATTTTGAAATTTCGCCCCTCGAGGAAATATCGAAAATATTTGATTGCCTCGGCGATCGCCGTAAGCTCCCGATCGTACGCGCTGTAGTTCTGTTGTGCCGAATTTAATTTGCGCGAAAAGAATGCAAGCGGTTTCCAAAAATCGTCTAAACGTTGTTCGAGGGCGGCCCCGATGGCGAAATCTGACGCGTCACAAACGAGGCGCGTCTCGGCTGCGTCGGAGGGGTGAGAGAGTATAGTCGCGTTGCCCAGACTCTCCTTGCACTCATTGAACGCTTCTTCAGCCACCGGCGTCCATATGATTGGCCGTTTGTCATTTTTGCGTGAATCGCGAAGGTACTCATTCAATGGTGCCTGAACGATAGCTGCATTATGTAGTAATTTACGATAGAAATTGACAAGCCCAAGAAAACGACGCATTTCGACTATAGTGTTAGGCCTTGGAAATTCGCGAATAGCCTGAATTTTATCGAGTGTTGATTTACACCCTTCGCTGTTAATCGTAAATCCGAGGAATTCTAATTCCTGCTTGCCAAACTCGCATTTATTTACATTGAGTCGTAAATAAAATTTTTTTAATCGCTGTAACACTATGCGTAAATGAACTTCGTGTTCTTCAAGAGACGTCGACGCTATGAGTATGTCGTCGATGAATGCAAACACAAATTCCAGATCGCCTAGAGCGCGGAAGATTTGACGCTGAAATGTTTGACTCGCGTTTCTAAGACCGAGTGTCATGAATTTATATTCGAACAACCCAAAAGGCGTAATGACAGCCGTTTTCGGAATATCTTCCGGCGCCACTGGAATTTGATTGTATGCCTGATACAGATCTAGCTTAGAAAAAATGACTTTCCCACGCAAATTGGAGGAGCAATCGTGCAAATGCGGTACGGGAAATTTATCCGGCACAGTAATTGCGTTAAGACGACGGTAATCGCCGCAGATCCTCCATGATCCGTCTTTTTTCGGTACTATGTGAATGGGACTTGCCCATGGACTACTGGACGGACGGCAAATACCGGCTTTGACTAGCCGTTGAAATTCAGCCTTTGCCGCTTTTAATTTTTCCGGACTTAACCGCCTGGGACGCTCAGCAACCGGCGGGCCCGTGGTAATGATATGATGACGAACATCGCTACTGCAATTCGGAGTTACCTGTTCTAAACCGGTGACCTCCGGAAATTCAGATAAGATACTCGCGAATTTCGTACTGGGTTTGACTGTGCTAATGGCAAGCTGTGGTACCGATTTAACAATGCCCGACACGTACACATTATTTTGTGAATCGATGAGTCTACGACCTTTAAGGTCCGGAAGGAGACCATAATGTGCAATCAGGTCGGCCCCAATAATCGGGTACGTAACTGATGCTACGCAGAAATTCCATGTGATCGGGCGTATCCCTAAATGTAGCGTTCGGAACGACTCCCCATATGTATCTATACACGTATTGTTTGCCGCGTAAAGTTTGAAATTGGTCGGAGTTTTGTTCTTCGCGTAAGTGCTGGGAAGCAGCGAAATTTCCGCCCCCGTATCTACAAGGAATAACTCTCCGGTGACTCGATCTCGGATGTGGAGACGGACAGAAGAATCGACGCCCGCCATACCTGTCTCCTCGGTGGCAGACGATTCTATTCCCCCGCCTTTTCGTCCGTTAAAATCTTGGGCTTTGGCCAAGGGCACGGGAATTTTTCAGTTCCCTTACAGACTCGCGCTTGTTTCCCAAAAGTACGATGCGGCCAGCAGACACGAGAGTTTCTGCTTTTGGAACGCTTACGATTTTTATTTATCTTGTCTCTCGTCTGAGATCTGCTGTATCGCTTGACCTCAGCAGCGAGGGTAGCAATATCAGCGGCCAGACCGTCGATCCTGGCTTCTAAGTCGGACGGTTTAGACTCTGACGACGATACGGCGGCACACTGCGCAGAATCACCCACGGTTTCAACTATTTTATCCGCCATTTTGGCTAATTTATCCAGATCCGTACTTTCGGTAGTCGCAAGAATGCTTCTAATGTGCGGTGATAAATGTTCAAAGAACACAGTTTTTATTACGGCGTCGTCACATCGTTTGTCAGAGTTTAAGTTACGAAGTCGACTGAGAATCTGCGACGGTTTCCCTGATGTAAGCACTTGGCCTTTTATTAATTGTCGCAGTTGACTTTCTGCTGACGCTGAAAAATTTTCAATGATACGCTGTTTTAATTTGGTATATGGTTCATTAATATCGGGTTCCGCGATGAGATCTCTGCAGCACGCGATAGCTTCTGCGTCCAGAGACATAATCACGTGATGCGCCTTAGTCTTTGCTCTGTGATTCGAGCGGCCTCGAAAGTGGCCTCGACTTGAATGAACCATATCACCGGATCTTTAATTAAGAACGGCGGAATTTTCGGAACTCTATATGAATCCACGCGCGCGACATTGCCTGCCACCTTGCCCTGCATCTGCTGAAGCATCGCTTGCAGTTGCATCACTTGCTCCTGCAATTCCTCGTTGGTAGGAGGAGCCATGACTATACGTGACGAAGTTCGCGAACAATCAGTACTTCCTAACGACCTTAAATATTAATCGCTTACGCGCGCGCTATAAAAATTTCGATCGCTCAAAGTTAATTTGTCAATAATGGAGAAATTGTTAATTGACGTTCGTATAATTGACCTCGTGAAGAAAAGCGCGGAAGATCTACTTTCCTGTTTACCAGATTACGCACGCTTAAAAACTAACGCGCTGCATACACAACTTGCCCGACTGCTATGCGGCGAAGTCGTCCTTCACAGGTCGTCCTTGACAGATCACAATGGCGGCGACGGCGATGACGTCCTGAACGCCGGCTCCTGGGCTGATTCGTGCAGTTCCCACGTCGGCGGAACGCTGAGCGCCTGTCGTTGGATATGTCTCTGCGGTGTTTCCAACGGCGAGAATTTTCCATTGGCCCCGGCCTTAACGATGGGGCCTTGCGACAGGTCACAAAATCGACGATGAGCTTGCTGCTGCTTACGACGTCGGCGATGGGCCTCCTTGTCGGCTACTACGTCGGCGACGAGCTTCCATATCGGCTACGACGTCGGCAATGTGCACTTCTGCTCGGTTCGAAACCAAGTTAGTTCGTCTCGATGTTGCTCGAACGACAGTTACCAGTTAATCGCTTCTTCCTCTCGATCACATCGGCCTTTAGATCTTGTCGGCCTTTTGTATCACGATGGCCTTTCGTACCACAACGACCTTTCATATCACATCACGTCGGGGTCACCAATGTGGGAAATCTGACTCAATGGATAAGTCAGAGTTCTTTTGACAAGCCCACGCTTGTCGTGTGATGTGATAAAGAAATTTACAATCGAGACTTAATTTGTAACTGTAAATATAATATTTATTTCACGAGTACAATTTTATACGAACGTACAGGACGAACACCTCTATTGATCTCTTAATATAATATTTCTTTTTTTATTATTTTTTTTTACGCTGCTAAGCAACTCGTTACCAACACAATCCTTAAGCTTACTACGCTCGCTGCGCTAGTGAGGCATTAAGAATTCCCCACAATATGTTATACATATGTTTACATATTTTATTTATATCTGTGTGTTTGATAAAGATACTCGCCTTTATTATGGAAATAGTATAATATATAACTTGTAAATAAGTAATTATAATGTGGAAGTAATTATAATGTTCTGGTTGGTATTGAAGTACTCACTATTGAAGTTGATTACTATAACATTACGAATAATGATATTAAGAAATCACAAAAAAATGAAAAAATGTAACAATATTTTGAATATATCTATTTGTAATGATTATTGTGTATAATATTATAAAAAAGTAATGAGGGAAAGAGAATAAGATTATATTTGTAAAATTAGTATAGTTACATTTTATGAGATTATCAAGTTGAAAAATAAGAAAAAATTAAATAAATATTTAATTATAAAGTTTTTAAAATATTTTAGAAATGTTTTATTTCTTTGAAAAAATTTATATGTTTAATATGATATAAAATATTTAAAAAATTAATGTAATAATAATAATTAGCTATTTTAAATGAAAGATTTAATTTATTTTTTAAATATAATAAGATCTATTTTTTATAAAAAGGCCCCTCGACCACCGCGCTTTTTGTTTTACCACAATTTATTTATCATACTTATCACACTGTAGACCGACAACCCAACATAATACAAATCTCTGAAACGAGAATCCATACACTCAAATCGTTTTACATACTCGCCTTTCGAATGATATAGGACGCATTCCAATTCGTGTTTCATAATTCGTCTTCTTGTGAGTACAAAATAAAGTATATTTATTAGATTAAAAATGTAAAATAATAAAATCGGAGTCGAAAATATATAGAAAATTTATCTAGTTTTTTTTTTCTTTGGTCTTTATAATATATTTACCTATATTAAATCGAAGCTTTAATTGATTTTATTGTTATTTTTTGTAATTTTTTCTTCTTATTTCTTTTTGTTTTTTTCCATTATTTTTTATTGTTTTCTTATTATTTCTTGTTATTTCTCCGTGTTATTTCTCTTTGTTATAAAAATGTCTTTAATTATTCTAAATATTTGAATCTTAATTTAATTAGATAGTTCATATATTATGTAATTATTTTAAATACCTAGCTTCAGTATAAATTAGATTGTAAGTCGGTACATTTATTGCAACGCAATACAATCCCGCTTTACATGCGTCACATCAAATATTGATGAATAAGTAATACGTAAACAAAAGCTGAAATGATAATCCCACAATTAACACAGAAATAACACGATATAAATAACTATATATAATGAGTAATAATTACCTATTTTAAATGAAAGATAAATTTTATTTTTTTTATATACAATGCATATAACTAATCTATTTTTATTTGTATCACTTCAATTGAATATTAAATGTCATAAAAATTCTATGGTAAATAAATTCGTTGTTTAGATACAAATAATCAATATTTGGTAGAACAAAAGACATATTAAATATAATCGATTTTAACTTCAAGGATGTATTTTAAAAATTTGACTCTATCAATTCCGAGTATCTTTTATCCTTAAGGTGCATTCACAAACAGCGGAAGCAGCAACCAATCAACGAGGCGATTTTTTATAGTGGCGTAAAAAATATTTTTTACAATACTGCCCGTATCGCCCAGCTGATTGATTACTGCTTCCGCTACTTGATGCTTGCATGTGAATGCACTTTTATTGTTCATTAAATGACAAATAAGAGTAAAAGCTACTCGGAGTTGACAGAATCAAGATTTGGAATGCACCTCAAGGAATTTTACAATGTACATAATTTTTATGAATTTTACAATAGTTTATTACATATTTTCTTACACTATAGAAAAGTGTATTTCAATTTGTATTTACATCGTTCGTAAGAACATAAGTCTGTGTCCAAATATTTTAGAAACAATAAATATAATTGGACGCCTACACTTAAAAAAAATTATTGAATTTTAACAAATATTTCTTTCAATAGTAGGGTAATTATTTCTCTTTAATCAATTCTAAATAATTTCCGAGTGATTTTGACCTTAATCCTCAAAAAGATCAAAATCATTGATCTTTTTCGTCGTTCGTTATTCGTTGAAAAGTTATTAAGGGATTCTTTTATTATTTATAAGGGGCATTTTTTTATTAATAGAAAATTTTCCAAAGATTTTCCACATGAAGCTACTCTCACGCTCCTTACATTAGGGCCGCACGACTTCCACGCGACGCGACTTTCACCCCATCTACTCCCTCTCCCTATTTTAAGGGCGCACGATTTCCACGCAAAGTGACTCTCACCCCACCTCCGATACTTTTTAATGAACACAAAAATAGAAACGGTCGATGACCTCGACCTACTTGAGGGTCAAGGTCAAGGGTCTTTCGGATGTCATTTATGGGATTAACTATATAAACGTAAACCTTCAATAGTAATAATGATATATTGAATTAAAAAATTAAAAAAATATATATAATATATAAAATTATAATAAAAAGAATATATATAATAAAAAACAAAAAAATTATAAAATTTAAAAAATAAATAAAAATATAAAATTATAATAAAATGAACAATTATTATAATTCTTGTCTTTTCTCGTAGAATATTATTATATTTCATATAAAATTAATTCATGATAATCGTTCCAATAATCGAATATGTAACTATACACTCGCAATACTGGACATAGATATGTATTCGGTTATTGAAATGTTTACCTTAATGATATTGATCTGAAATATAAAATTTTATTCTTTTTTATAAGCAACTAATAAAACATTACATTATTGTTAATAAAACAAACAACAACATACAATATTATTTTTAATTAATTATTTTTAATTTTTTCTTCATAGTTTTAATTATAATGTAATCTTCACTTTGTAGTCAGATTTTCGACTATTTAAATAATCTTCCTCGATGAATGTTTCCAACGATCAAATTATTGCATTTTTAAGCAAGGGAAGGTTTAGAATACTATCTAATATTGCATATGTATACTAAAAATAAGATGTTTTTTTTAATTTTTGTTAATTTTTTAAGGAATGAATGATGGCTAAACATTAAAGGTTTCTAAAGATCATGAACTTAACAACATATGTCAAGATGAAAATCACTGAGACTGAGTCCTCTTTTGTCAATAACTCATATTAACTCATATTAACTCATATTATTTATCAAATTAGTAATTACTTTATATGACAAGGAGAACATGCACTGTGAAATACGGATTGGAATGTGTCCTATATCATTCAAAAGGAATCGAAAGTTAAAAAATGTAAAAGAGTTTAGATATATGGATGATTGTTTAAGAAAAATTTGCATGTGAAATTGGGTAATCGGCTTGCTACGAGATAAGTATTGCGAATAAGTAGTGGCAAAGCAAGAAACGCGGTGGCCGAAAGGCTTCAAGTTCGCGCGTAATACTTTTATATCTGACAAAGAGAATTCGAGACCAGACAGTATCAATTTTTTTTTAATTTTATTAAGAAACATTTTATATATATTTATTTATATTTATTTATTTATAAAATATGGATATTGCCATGTAATGTTGTAAATGAAAATTATATAATATAAAAACATTGGAAACGCAAATGAGTCGTATATCGTGAATATTTTATAAAATAATATTTTGTTTTATATTTATTTTTTGTTCATCATTATCTTTGTTTATTTCATCATTATATTTTATTCGTCATTATACAACATATGTTCGTGATGTACGACTCATTTGTGTTTCCAATATTTTTATTTTTATTTTCTATTATACAACATACGATAATGTCCAAATTTTATAAACAAATAAATACAAATAATTATATAACATAATATCTTTTAATGAAATTAAAAAAAAAATTGATACTGCGTGATCTCAAATGCTCTTCATCAGATGTGAATATAATACGAGTGCGCCTAGGCCATTCGACTACCGTATTTCTTTTCATCAGTATTTATTTACAGTACTTACCACTGCAGATCAATTGCTCAATTTACAATATACAAATTTACATACAAATTTCTTTTAAACAAAGATTCCTGCACCCAAATTTTTTTACACACTTGATCCTGCCTTTCGAATGGACATTCCAATTCGTATTTCACAGTTCGTGTCATCTCTTTGTGAATATAAAAATAAAGTATTTATTAGATTAAAAATGTAAACTAAAATCAGAGAGTCGAAAATATATAACCTTTTAACTGTAATGCTCGATCACGACGGTCTAACAAATCACTAAATGAAATTATTTGTGGGACATTTATTGCACCGTTTAAAAACAACAATTATCGACACTATACACTGAACTGTCAAAATACAATCTTACAAGGACAGTTTCTTATGGAATACAAAGTGAGTCAAGCAAGAGAACCAATGCGGAAAGTTATCAATAATACAATCTCTTACACGTCTTTTTCATAAAAAAGATAATTAAAGAAGGTATTCCATCCCTAATATTATGTTGACGGGCACTCCTCACATTTAACTTCAAATTTAAGCCATTTTTGTTCGAGCAATAAAATAATTTTAGTAGCCTTATATTCTAATGCCATTCATGTCATAGAGCCGATGGATGTTGGTTTGTTTCAGCCACTAAAAGTGCAATGGACAAAAACAGTACGGAAATGGCAACTATAGAACAACGGCGAGAAATTAACAAAAATACATTTTGCTTCGCTTTTAAATGCGATTAATGTACGCAATATTTTTGAAAATAGTTTTCGAAAATATGGCTTATTTCCATTCAACGCAGATGCAATTGAATATTCTCGGTACTTTAAGGGGATGCTGGAGAGTCCTGTTTTACCATTAATTATTAAAGACTCTTTTCTCTTAATTGTGTTTATCGATTGAAAAGTCCTTCTCCACAATTAAAGTATCAACAACAACGCAATTCGCCAGCTACAATTGAATATAAAAAAAGAAAGAAAATTAAAGACTTACAGTTTTGTTATCGGCTTCTGTAGTCAACACGTCACAATATGTGCTGCATATAAGAGTTTCAGACCTTGCATGTTCATAAAAAATAACTGGCGAATTGCAGAAAACTTAAAGGAACAATTCTATGCTTTTAGAAATGAGGTTTTAGTAAAAGAGAAAAGAATCGCTGAAAATTTCATTTGTATATTAGTGAAATTGACGTGAAACCATGAAACCGAGCAATATATTAGTTCCGCGAACAGCGCTGTCATGAAAAGTGCGTCGCAAAATTATAAAAATGATTTGAATTATCGATTTATTCAGATCCATATCAAAAAACATTCATACGTGCCCTGGTCAAAATTTCTTCTTTTGAGAGGAAAAATAATAATAAAATAAATATGATATTAGTTATTTCAATTTTGTTGAAATAATTTCTTCATAAACAAGAAACGTATCATATTATTTATATATGAATTTAAATGAAGATAATTTTATTGGGAGTACAAATAAGTTTCCGCCGTTTTTTATAAAAAATTAAGCATTTATTGTGAAAGAACGGTACATAATGTTTTAATTGAAAGTATTGTCGATAGTCACTACTTTTTCCCATCTTTCTGCTAGCATACGAATACCGCGGTGGAAGAACGCTTCATCTTTTAAGGCTATCCAATTATCGATCCAATTTTTGGTTCTTCATATGATGTGAAGTGCTGCTCAGACAGGCCATGCGTCATCGATCGAAATAGATGGTAATCCGAAGGGGCAATGTCTGGTGAATACGGCGGGTGGGGTAGAACTTCCCAATTGAGTGTTTCCATGTAGGTTTTGATCGGCGCCGCAACATGTGGTCGAGCATTATCATGCAAGAGAATAATTTTGTCATGCCTGGAGTAGTAGTGGGCGCGTTTTTCCTTGAATGCTCGGCTCAATCTCATCAATTGTGTTCGGTAGAGGGCCTCAGTAACGGTTTCATTCGGTTTGAGCAACTCATAATACACGACACCAAGCTGATCCTACCAAATACACAACATGAGTTTTTTTCCATGAATATTCGGCTTAGCTGTCGATGTTGAAGCATAGCCAGGTGATCCCCATGATTTCCTCTTCTTTGAGTTATCGTAGTGGATCCATTTTTCATCACCAATGATTATACGATGCAAAAAACCCTTTCGTTTATGTCTGACAAGCAGCATTTCACATATGGAAAATCGGCGTTCAACGTTTCTCGGCTTCAGTTCATATGAAACCCAATTCCTTTGCTTTTGAATCATTCCCAATAATTTCAAACGATGTGAAATTGCTTGTTGAGTCGCTCCTAATGTAAGTGCAAGTTCTTTTTGCGTTTGGCACGAATTTTCATCCAATAATGCTTCCAATTCCGCGTTTTCGTAGACTTTCGGCCTTCCGCTACGTTCTTTGTCTTCGACGTCAAATTCACCGTTCTTAAATCTTTGAAACCACTCACGACAACTTCTCTGACTTAAGGCAGCCTCACCATGTGCTTCTACAAGCAATCGATGAGCCTCAGCTGCAGATTTCTTCAAATTAAAGAAGTAAATCAAAAGTTCCCGCAAATGACGCTTATTCGGCTCAAAACTCGGCATTTTCGAACAAAAAAGATATATAATACAAAATCGCTAATATTTTAAGGTTATGTTGTTGACAGATGTCCAACCTTACGATATAACGTTTTACATCAGACAATTTTAACCATAGCTTACTAGTGGCGCCGTCTTTTGTCAAACGGCGGAAACTTTGTATGTATACAGGGTGTCTCTTAAGATGGGTCGGGACCACATTGAGGGTGGAGAATGGATCAAAGGAAACAAAAAATTCTTATACTATTTTGAGATACTCGCTGTAATTTTCGAATTAGAAAAGGAAATGTCTAAGCCAATATGCGGTTAAGCCGCGCCGCGCGAATTCGAGCGGCAACGGCAACGGCGTGCAGAGGGGGAAAAAGCGCTTCGTCGCCGCTCGAGTGTGGGCCGTCCTACGAATTCGCGCGGTGCGGCTTAACCGTATATTGGCTTAGACATTTTCTTTTCTAATTCAAAAACTACAGCGAGTATCTCAAAATGGTATAAGAATTTTTTGTTTCCTTTGATCCATTCTCCGTCCTCAATGTGGCCTCGACTCATCTTAAAAGACACCCTGTATATATATATATATATATATATATATATATATATATATATATATATATATATATAGATTAACTTACCTTAATATTTATTCACTTTCTCTTATCCCTCCTTCCTCAGCGGCATTATCTTACGTCGCGCGCAACAGTATTATAATGTTACTGCGATAGATTTAAGATCTTTAAGTCTAATCAGTTGTGAAATGATCCGTACCAGAAATGATTAGGAAGCTGTGAAGGAAATACGGCAAGTAAAATAGTAAGTAAGTATGGCATAAATAAATATCTAAAATAAAAAATATCTTTGTATCTACAATTATTTGTTCCTTCTTCGCGGCATCGTATTACGCGCGTGTCATCACATGTGATACCATTGCGCTTTCTAAAATAATAATATAGTTCGACAGAATAAAAAATATTTCTGCATAAATAATCGCATGTAATAAACGCTGAAGGAAAGATTACGTAACAAGAAGATAGCGACACTTAGGAAATAGTAAGTGTACTTGTTATACACGCCTGATGGTGGAGGGGATCGGTGGACCGCGTCCGGAGACGGTGGTAGAGACCTGCGGCGGATCGCGTCCGAAGGCGGCAGCGGCTTCGACAGCCATTGATTCCGCGCCACGTCTTTACCGCGACGCGTACGTAAGTTTCCGCTACATAATTTGCCGCTATGTAATTTCCGGCTACGTAATTTCTCGCACTCGAGAGATCCTCGTCCTCCGCACCACCATCCCCCTTGTGACGTCACTCAATGTGTCATATTCCTTCTCCCCCTCTCCCTGTGACATCACCCTTTCGCCTAATGACGTCATCTACCTCGCTCTTCCCCCGTGACGTCATTCCCCTCGCCTAGTGACATCGTCCCCCCCCTGTGACGACACCCCTTCGCCTCGTGACGTCACTCCCTCCCCTCCCTGCGGACTCCCCTCGCGCCGCGGGTACTCCCCTTCTCTGCCCGTCACCCTTCTCTGAGTTCCTAGGTTAGAACTCGCCTTGTCTTACTACAGTATTACCTAATTAATTAATTAATTAATTTTTAAATATATATTAGTTATTATTTATTGCGAACTGAGAAGGACTGTGTGCAATCAAAACGTATTTATATTAGGTGTTGGAATTAATTCGTAGCGTTTTTAATGAAAGAATGTTATTTATTTCACATGAGCATTAAAAAATACATTAATGAAAGTACTTCCCATCACTTGTAAAACGCTACGAATTAATTCCAACACCTAATATTTTTTATCATTATTTGACAATGGTTTTAAATTAGTCGTGCATTTTTTTAATATCTATCGATTTGTTTATTTTTTTGTCCTTATCAAATGTCTTAAATTCGTATAACAAATTAAAGTAATCAAGATTCCTTATAAATCAAAGAACTGGAAAGGATATGAGCAGGAATCAAGCGCAGAAGACGTCGCGCAAATATTGTAATATGTCTATGAAGTGTGAAACTTCTTTATTCACTAAAACGCGTTTCATGTTTCGGCCCACTTTTGAGTCTTCCTCAGAGACAACTAACATAAACTAACATATATAAAAACTATGAATAAAAATTATCCTGGTGAGCTCCCCTACATCAAGAATTTACAAGTCGGAATTAAAACCAAAAAAAAATAAAAAAAAAGGAAAAAAGAAAAAAAATTAGGAAATATCGTAAAATAAAATATGAAGAACTAAATTATCAAACAATTTTAAGATTATAATTAATTATCCAGCAAATATAAGGACGCTCACCATGCTCATATCACAAACATTACTATAAAAATAATTCAAGAACCGGCTCTTGATAATGTTGGCCAGTCAGTATCAGACATAGTAAGTCACTTTTTGTTTTTTAGCTAGTAATTTTCCGAGATAACAAAAATGTATCATTAAAGCATTAATCAATTATAAACTCGTCAGAATGATTCATTACTACGTACTGACTGACTAGACGTGACAACTCAAGCCTTTATAGCTTGTCTATGATCGGAAGATAATCCTTGGGAAACTCCTCCATATCCGTCTGCAGGTGAGTCCATGCGTCTGTTTTCTGAATATCATCTCTGAAATCAATCTCTTCCTCTAGTGAAGCTCCTCGTTCAGCATTGTAACATCATCCCTTCCCTTCCCCGCGAACTCCCCAATCCCTCGATCCTCTTGAAAGAGTTGAATCGATCTATCTTTACTACTAAAAAAAACATACTATAATTTTTTGCTGTTTTTCTATCGTAAAAACTGCATGCTCCGTTTACCGAATTTGACGCACTATACAATATTTGTTTTATTGTTATGTTTTTTTATGTCTTTTGACACAGCTTGTATAATATTTATTAGTAACTATATTCAACTGGTTTATAATCTGAACAACTTGCTAAAAGTCGTTGAAAATGATCCATATGTCTGTCCGTAAGCCATTCACCTCGGACAATCATATTTCTTCTAACAGGTCCCAAAATAATATCTTTTGTCTTTACCAACATTTTATGACAAATGAATGGAAAATAAATTTCTTTAAAAAATGTCTAACAATCTTTTTCTCAAACGCATCCTTTTATCACCGTATAATAATAGTAAGTGTTCGCAGACGCACAGCACTCGATTTTTGTAAGCGCACAGCCCCGTTTTTTGCAGGCGCATAGCACCCCTTCTTTGCAGGCGCATAGCACTCATTCTTTACAAACGCACAGCATTCTACTGGCATACAGCAATCTTATATCGGAATATAGAAGACTTATATTGGAGAGAAAAAATGAGAGAGAGAGAAAGAGGGGGGAAGGGATGGAGGGAGGGGCAAAGGGGGACAGAGAAAGAGAGGGAAAGGAGAGAGAGAGAGAAAACATAATATTGTATTCGCTCTCCTCGAATGCATCTTCAAGATGCTCTATGATGAGCTCATGCTGAGCCTAAAATTTCGCCCACAATCCATCCAGAAGACCGACGAATGTCTCGGCAGCTGCCAGCGTAATGTTCGCTGCGCCGAGCTCTTCCAGATCTGATACTGACTGAGCCATGCGATCGACGCTGTGAGAGAGACGTACGATTCGGCGATCTCTACCGCGCCTTCCTGAAGGAATACGAGGACCAAGGTCACAGGGAATTGGCGAAAGAACCTCCGAATTCTAGCGAAGATCGGTGCTATCTTCCACATCACGGCGTCCTTCGAGAATCCAGCACCACTACGAAGGTCAGGGTTGTCTTCAACAGATCGCAGCGTACAAGGTCCGGTGAGTCACTCAATACTCATCTGCTAGTTGGGGCTAACTTGCTGCCACCCCTCGCGAACGTACTTCTGCGGTGGCGGTGGCATCGGTACGCGCTAGTGGCTGACATCGAAAAGATGTATCGGCAGATTCTTGTTCATCCCGACGATCAAAGGCATCAATGCATTCTTTGGCGACACAGCGTTGATAAGCCTATACGCGAGTTTACATTGAAAACCGTCACTTACGGTCTCGCTTGCGCGCCATTTCTCGCCATTCGCACTCTGCATCAACTCGCCGATGACGACGGATCGCGTTTCCCTCGAGGCGCAGACGCGTTACGACACGACTGCTACGTCGACGATGTCGTAACCGGAGCGCATATCAAAGCCGATGCTATCGCTCTCCAAGTCGAGCTCCGCAACCTCTGCATGGCGGGCGGGTTCTCTCTCCGAAAGTGGGCCGCCAACTGTCAGGAGCTTTTTCGCGACATTCCGTCCGAGTACTGCCTCACCAGAGACTCGCGGTCGTGGGAACAAGAGAACCACTCAACTCTGGGATTGCGCTGGTATCCAACCAAGGACGAATTCGCCTTCTCTGTTCCTCCTCTCACCGTCGTCGCGTTTACTAAGAGAAGTCTGCTGTCGGAGACCGCTCGACTCTTCGACCCGCTCGGATGGCTGACTCCAGTAACCATTCAAGCAAAAATTCTAATTCAGTCGGCCTGGCAACAGCTAGACTGGGACGCACCATTGCCGTCAACCATCACTGGAAAGTGGAAGCGGCTCTGGGAAGAACTTCCACTGCTTGAGAAGCTCAGAGTCGGCCGCTGGCTCGGCACCGGCGACACGAGCTCTCAGCTTGAATTACACAGCTTCGCAGACGCGTCCGAAAGAGGTTACGCCGCTGTGGTGTACCTTCGCATCACCGCAAACAATCAGATAAAGACTCGATTATTGACAGCCAAAAGCAAGGTCGCGCCGATTAAACTTGTTTCTCTCCCGCGACTCGAACTTTGCGCCGCCGCCTTACTTTCAAGTGTACTCGTGCACACGCGCTCTGTGCTAAAACTAGTTGCAACGCCAGTGATCTTGTGCTCAGACTCTAAGGTCACGCTCCACTGGATTCGAGGTCACGCCTCCCGCGGAAAACATACGTGGCCAACAGAGTATCACGAATCCAGCAGCAACTTCCGGAGGCTCAATGACGTCACGTCCCGGGCAAGGACAACCCCGACTGTGCCTCCCGGGGACTGACACCACGCGAGCTCCTCAGCCATCCCTTGTGGTGGTTATGCGGGAATCCGACGCAATGGCCAAGCGTCGATCAGGAGCCCATCAAGGACGTATCGGAGCAACGTGCCACCACACTCGCGGCAGTCATCAGGAGCAACCACGAGCCGGAAGGACTCCTCAGGTTCTCTTCATTACACCAATTGCTGAGAGTGACTTCCTGGTGCTTGCGTTGGCGTCACCACAGTCGCTCAGTCAGATCTGTGGACAATCAGCTCCACGGGTCAGCGCTTCTCCCTGCCGAACTCGACGCAGCACTCCTTCAATGGATTCGCGTAGTGCAGTCACTTCATTATCAGGAAGAGATGACTGCTATCGAAAACAAACGCTGTCTTGCAAGATCCAGCCATCTGCGAACCCTCAGCCCGTACATGGACGAACACGGAGTCCTGCGAATCGGAGGACGCCTCAAGCACGCAGCGCTGTCTTTCGACGAGCGACATCCTCTCATCGTGCCTCCAAGGTCATGGCTCACTCGCCTGCTGGTGGAAGCCTACCATCGCCGTACTCTCCACGGAGGAATTCAGATGACCCTGGGAATGCTTCGCCTCCGGTTCTGGATTCCACAAGGCCGAGCAGTGGTCAAGCGATGGCTGCATCAGTGCGTGACATGCACTCGGTGGAGGGCTGCCACTCCGCAACCAACAATGGGAAACCTTCCTCCAGGAAGAGTGACTCCTGCACGACCATTTCTTCACGTGGGCATCGACTACGCCGGGCCTATATTCATCAGGACGAGCAAAGGGCGTGGGCACAGCGCTCACAAAGCGTTCATCGCAGTTTTCATTTGTTTTAGTTCCAAGACCGTTCACCTCGAGGCTGTTTCAGCATACACCACCGACGCTTTTCTGGCTGCTCTCCGTCGCTCCACATCTCGCCGAGGACTTTGCACGGACATCTATTCCGATTGCGGCACCAATTTTTCGGGCGCCGACCGGCAACTTCGAGAGATGCTCCGAGCCTCCTCGTCAGAAGGACGAAAGATCGCACACGTCGCTATATCAGAGGGGATCCATTGACATTTTAACCCCCCTTCGGCACCACATTTTGTTGGACTCTGGGAGGCGGCCGTGAAATCTGCTAAGTATCACCTGCGCCGAACCATCGGCGAAACCAGGCTCACCTTCGAAGAAATGAGCACCCTGCTTGCACAAGTGGAGGCATGCCTGATCTCCCGGTCCATGCATGCCCTCTCAGACGACTCCGACGACCTCACGGCTCTGACACCAGGTCACCTGCTCATCGGGGCACCACTGCTGGCCATTCCCGAGCCTTCCTTGTCGGACAAGAAGGAAAATTTGCTTTCCAGGTGGCGACTTGTCCAGCGGATGCGAGACCACTTCTGGCAGAGATGGTCACGCGAGTACTTACACACTCTGGCTACCAGACCGAAATGGACCAAGGACGCTTTGCCACCACGCATTGGATCGCTATGCATCATTCGTTCCGAGCTCTCACCGCCAAATAAGTGGCCACTGGCACGGATTACGCAGCTACATCCTGGAGACGACGGCGTAGTGCGAGTGGTCACAGTCAAAACAGCCTCATCCGAATTAATTCGTCCTTTAGTCAAATTAGATTGCCAGAAGATGCTACCGCGTTTAGCTCGCACGCTAATGCATCGAATGTAAAGGAGAGCTTGAATTGATCGCCTGTACGTTCGTGAATCATTGCTTCAATTGTATTTTATCATATAATTCTCGTTCACGATTCAAGCTCTTCCACGGATTCATTGTATTGTATCGCTTATTGTACGTGTTTACGGTTTTATTGTAATCTCAATGCGCAAGTACTTACGCAAGTACGTGTGCTCCGACGTGCTATGTCGTACATGAGTACTCAGGTTAAAAGTTCGAAACAGCAAGTACAACGAAATGATTTACCGCGTAAATCAAATGTTCGCACTCTTAAAAGAAATTTGCAGCCAGTAATCGCTCTCGATCAAACAAGCATCGCCCGAGGTAACTTTTATACATATATCGTCATAGAGATGACGAAACGGGCGGGAATGTTTGAGATCGATAATTCGGAAAAAAAGTAAAAACTCTTTCGATCGACCGACAGTAATTGTTATTGAACGCACGCATAAGGTGATAAAGCTCGTGATTTCATCTCGAGCCTGACCTTTATCCTCGTCAAAGTCAGGGATTCATCGTTCTTTAGTCCTTTTAAAACAATTCGGTACACGCAAACAGGCACCGGCAACGGACAATCGAAAGTTCTAAAATAATTCAATTCGCGCACGCGAGCGCCGCGCTCCGACGAATATGTCACGCGCTGTCACCAATCCCACGTACGGATTTTCTGTCTCGCATGACTGTTACGTTGAACGTCGTTAGAAAAGAATCCAAAGCGCCAATCAATTTTGTACAACTGATGCCACGTAATTACGATTGTGGCAAAATTTTATTGGATTTTTCCCAAGAAGAAAGCCCAGGCCAAAAGCAATAAATGCTTCGATCTCGCCGTTCCTCCTTCTTAGAGTTCTTAGAATCATAGTCTCGCTACTATATCGTTTCATAAAACCGCCGTGCTAACCGCTTAGTGAAAACCGCTATAAGACAAATCTTTTCGAGAAGTGCCGAGAAAATCGCCGAGATTTTCCGTCACCGCGATTCCAAATACAATTTGGAAAAGGTGACCGCATTTAATATTCTGTTAATCTAATATTTAATTAATTATATTTTCTGAATTTGTAACTGTGCATATTAAAGAAAATTCTTTTGTTAAATTACAAAGAAACGGAGTTCTCTTTACTGTCGTGTATCATATCAACCGTGTGCCATTCTCTCACTCGAATCTTTCCGCGCGGTGCATTCCCGCACATTTCTGGTCCTTCGAGCCGGAAAACATAACTTAGTAGTAATTAATAATAAAATTAGATACTTATCTAGAAATTCTCCTACTGAAAGAAATATAGAAATCCTAGACAAAAGGAATAAAAATAGTGATAAAAAGAGACATTATAAAGGTTAGTGTAAAAAAAGAAAAATACACTAAACTTCATAAATTTAAGGTACACGTTTATTACATTTAAGTAACTTAATTTTCGACTTTTGTTCATATCTACTAAGCTTCATTTACATGTAAAGAAATGTTCGTGGTCATATTTCTAACAATGAAAAGAAATGAAAAGAATGAAATTAATGAAAAAGAAGCATTAAATGTATAGGACACACTAGTAATTATTACACAAGGTAATCACGTCACAATTTAATCTAATGTAATTACTTTAAAAATTTTCAAGAAATTATAGTACTGATAGCAAATTTTTTGCTTAACTCCTTAACGCGCAGAAGAATACAATTTTTTACTTGATTTCTAGATAATTTTTAATACATTAAAACATGAAATATTTCAATGAAACTTGATATCGTAAGATTTTGAGTCACTCTTCATGATGACGTCGTTAAAATTTAATTTCGGAAATCATGGCGGAGCCAAAATGACGGCGGAAATGATAAAATATAAAAAATTTAGTGTTTTTTCGTACACCTCAAATGTGAGTTACTATGTGCAATTTGTTAAATCACAACTTCAGATCTATGATTTTGAGGTCTATATCTTTTACATTCATCGCTTTCAAATGGTAAATTCAATATGGCAAACTATAAACTCGAAAAATCGCTAAACTTTATATCTTTTTTTAATAGGTACACTGTATGAAAGCCCAATCTTCAAATTGTTAGAGTGTTAGGAATGTGCGTGAAAATTGGGAATCATTCCAATGATTCAACATGGCAGATCCAACATAGTGACTCAACAATTATACATAGTGACTCCTAAAATTCAATCTTCTTTTATTACTCCAAACTTATACTATAAAAACTGTTCGATGACGTCATGTTTCTTATAAAATTTGTACAAATTAGTAAAAATCCTTGATATTGATTTATCTAAAAAATGTTTGAAACAAAAGTAGTAGCAAAGTCTATCTTGTTACGCCGCGATTAATACCGTCCGTATCTTCTGCTTCCTTTTTTTTAACTCTATTTTATAAATCATTATATAGTATTTTTAAACATACATACACATAACAAGGGTGTAAATTTGATCGTGCAACTTGCATTGATATATCTTGACTATGCCGACGGTACTATTACTTTCAAATGCCATAGCTCGGAAAGTTCTTATAAAGAAAAGGTTTGTAACTAATGTTATGGAAACGTCTCAACATCAGCTATAAATAAAGATATGCTATGAAAAATAGAGAGTTTCGTTTAAGATTTTTGTGTTGCCTTTGAAAGCACTTTTCAAGATCATTCAATAACATTTAGCATGAATGACCATGAATGATTATATAACTAATAATCTTGTGTTGCTTATTGGCTACATTTAGGCCGCGGTCTATACAACAGATTAAACAAAGACACCTATCATATAGATCGCGGACTAAGCGCATAGTGTGAACGTAGCCATTGGGCCTCTATACATCGTACGTTTAGTCCGTGATCCGTGATAGAGAGCCTATAATAAGAAAGTTGCCAAATTGATTCAAATCGCTCGTGATTGGCTCAGGGCGTGTAAGGCTCAGAAAAAATTAGAGTGACAAGTTACGGCTTTTATCACTTTAATCTTTTCGAGCGCCACGTGCGCTGAATCAATCAGCAAGCGATTCGGGTCAAGTGTCAAGTTGATGATTCTCTGATTATAGGCTCTCTATAATCCGTGTCACCTACACGATAGGTGTCTTTGTTTAACCTATAAGTTAAACTGGGGTTGTGATTGGTTCATATTTTTTAATCTAACGGAATAAATCAAATCAATCGCGGATGTTCGTGAGACGTTGTGGCTGTTGCATATTCTGCATATGTATGCGCATCCAGAAGATTTCGATTAGAATTGTTTCCTAGATTTATATTGTATTTTCTACGGAAAACGAAATAATTCTGATCAGAATCCATTCCAAACAATTCGACAATATAATCCTGTTTCTGTTCTGTTTGCCTTTATATTTAGAAGATAAAGAAAAACACTGCACTTTTTGCAATCTCTTCTATACAATTTTTACGTATATCTAACCTAACTCAGCTTCTTATTTTAGTGTAGAAGTTCTCAATAAGTCTATTTGCGTTATTCGAAATCCCTAAATATTTTTGCACTTAAAATGAGGTAAATATATATTTGGGAGTTGAAAAAAGAGAAAGCGAAGATGTTGAATGAACAAAAAAGCAAATAATGCGAACAGATCTCTAATAGCTCTAATGTCAATAGAGGTTACATTCATAAATATAAGTTCTCAAAATATCGATGATTTTGTTGACGAAAATTTTATGGCGTGATTTCACTAAAATTTGGCGATTTTGGCTGTGTTCTAAAATTCACTGCCACTGCTGAAAATATTGGGTCATCTAAAAAGTATCCGCGGTACTTTGTCACTAGATATATGACCATCAACACACATCTGACCCAATATATAGTATATATAAATTATTATTAATATATAGTATACATAGATTTTCAATGCTGGCAATGAATTTTGGAATAGTCTTTGTTGGCGAAAACCAACAAAGTGGCAACTTTTGACTATAAAAAGCTTCGTAGGTGGCGATATTAAGCCGGATTCGTTTGGCAATCCTGGTATTACTGTCATGATCCGTGACAAAAACAAAAATGTCCGACTTATCCGACTTAGACGACGTATAAACATTTATTATAACAAAATTTATATATTTAATTAATATTAATTGTATAATATTAAAGTTATTTTTCATGATTTTCTTTCAGCTCAATGGAAGATAAACGGCAATATAGAATTAATGGCCCTGAGGCTGAGGTTGATGCTCGTGAAATTATCTTATTCTTGTTTATCAAATGCTTCTCTATATATTTACATCATGGATTGGATCGCAACGCTTACAACACGCTTGCGATGCTGCGATGCGATTAATGTAGAACCAGTTTTAAATAATGTCTTAAAATGCTTAAATAATGTCTTAAGCTCTCTGATTGACATCTTAAGATGAATGTAAAAACGAGAACCGTGTAAGAACTTCAGCTAAAAAGAACGAATTTATTAATAATATCATTGAATAATAATATATTGGGAATTTCTTACGATTTAATCTGTGTTTGTATTTATATTATTATAAACACATTTTTACGAAAATTGTGTATGACTTTTATGCACCAGTGCATATTAGAGATCTGAATAAATCCAGAAAGGCGAAAGGTGAGGAAGTGGTCTAATTGACTGGCTAAATCTTGATTCAACACCATTGGTCGTATTCAGCAAACTCAACTGTTGCTGAGTGGATCCGTGAGCGCCATCAACATCTAGAATGGACCGCTCATGGCGGTGATGGGGGTAGAAAGACGAGTAGAGTGAGAGGCAAATAAATGGACAAACTTTCTTTCTCTCGGTTTCAAACCCTTGGTGGAAACTAGGCCATTGATTACGTTCAGCGGACTTAACAGTAGAGTCTTAGACTACGTTTACACGCACTGTTAAAAATGGTTTTACTAAAAATCGTTTTAGTTAAAACCGGTGTTGGTATATGATCAGGCGTATTTTACCTCCACCAAAAATATATAATCTGATACGGAATCTGAGATAAAATATCCTTTTTCATTTTTTAACGTCATTTCTTAACGTCATATCTTAACGTTTAAAGTTGCTAACATCGAATTTTGATAAGTTAAACAGATTGAAGACCGTTTACACAGCTTTTTTAATTTAACTAAAACGGTTTTACTAGTGCGTGTAAACGTAATAGATAACAGACAGGTGACAAGTGCAATCGATAATTGAAATCGATAAATCGCCATTTTCTTTTATTTTGGAATCACATGATCTCACTACCGTACATTACAGTAGCCTATGTGTGTGAACATAATGTGAAAAGAAAATGGCGTCGTAATCATACATAGTTTGTAAATCACGATTTGTAAATCATGATTTAGCCAGTCAATCAGACTCACTTGTCGCCTCTCTATTATCTAGAGTTGTGTTCCAAAACCATTGTTCTTCTAGATTATTCAATAGCAAGAGTTGAATCTGCTGAACGCGACCATTCTTTTTACGACAGTATTAATTGCGTAAACGTGTATATGCACTTAAAACTCAATAATACTCGATTTAAAATTGTGAAAATTTAAAATATTAATGTCATCGTCCAAATTTAATTATCAATTTGCGGCAATATATAAAATATAGCATTACAAGTATGCATACTTATTTATGGAGCATTTTTATTTAAAGTGTCATTCCATCTTTTTGCAACATCCAGTAACAAGATAGACAGAATGACACTTGTGTCAATTTGTATCGTTAGAAGGAAGGCAACCAATGAGCGCGTTCAAGTTAACAAAACGGCTAGCCTGCTCGCCGAATAAATGAATACTCGACAAATATGCCTAGTTTTGTCGTTTTGAACTAGCTCAATATCTCATCTATAAATAAATTTCCATCGAGAGTTCGAGTTGGGTCGGAGTGTGGAAATTGACTAATCACAGTCGAGTATTCCTTTCTCACAGAAGAATGTTTGACTGTGATTGGTCGGTGATTGGTGAATTCTTGCACTCAACTTTAATGCCTCGTTTATGCTTCGGTCTTAACCCTAAAATCTTAACATTCAGCCAAGTTTAAATGGTCCTAATTGAAATTTGTATTTCATTAACTGAATTTTAATCCTTTTGAAGCATATATTTTTCTTTATGTAGGATTGAGTTGAAATTTGTAACTCGGAAGTTTTCGGGGTTACTGATTACGAATCTGATGTCAAATTTTCAAAATTCAAAATGATGGATCCAAGATGGCGAATCGATTTACAAAAAAGTGACCTGATTAGGATGAAACCAGGTACAATACTTAGGAGTTTTCGAAATTGCTCATTACGAATCTGACCTCAGATTTTTAAAATTTAAAATGACAAATTCATTTACAAAAACGGATTGATTTGATTTTGAAACTAGGTACTTGTAAGATTTAAGTCGCTGGTTACAATTCTGAAGTTGGATGTATTATATGTAATTCAAAGTTGTAAATCAAACATGACCAAATATTAAGAATGATTTTTGTATAATTTTGATATCAAATTCATAATCACTTCAAATATTTAAATATCGGTCATGCTTGCAATTTTGCTTTTCCTATTTCGGATTTGTAACCAGCGATTTCAAAAACTGATGAGTACCTATTTTCTTCCAGATCAAATCACTTTTGCAACTTGATCCACCATATTGAATTTCAAAAATCCGAGATCAGATTCGTAATCAGCAACTCCGAGAATCCCCAGAAATATATTTTCATGAGATTTACATCGTTTTTCAAATATTTCGTATTATTGCACATCGAGTCTTATTCGTGAATGTATAACTGACCAAAATGCCACCATACTGCAAAGATTTGCTGTGCTGTTAAGATTTTAAGGTTAAAATCGAAGCATAAACTCTCAGGCATAACTCTCGATGGAAACTTATAATACGCTTCAACTAAAACTCAAGACTCAATGCGAGAGAATAGCAATAGTGATAGGAATAATGATTTCATTCTCAGAATTCAGATATATCAGAATACACAGTTTCTGATAGGTTGAAATCGTGTTATTTCTATCGCTATCGCTATTCAATTGCATTGTGTCTTGGACTTTAATGCATTGTGTGCACTAGTTCAAAGAGTGGAGAAATATTGAACAGACCTAGATTGTGTTCCAAAATTTACTGCCAGTGAGGAAAATTTACATCATGTGCACTATAGATTTTCAGTACTAGTAGAAGATTTGGGAACAGATTTAATATTACGTTGTAATAACATGACTTTTATGCGCGGACTTGCTCGCCGGAGACGGACGGCGGTCGGACGCAATAAAGAGGTTCAGGCAAGGAGGGGAGATGTGGTTCAAACAAATCGGCTCGGCTGGTTGCAATGAATATAATGAGTATGAATATTTATTGAACATAGTGTGTGTATGATGTCTTACAATAAATATGCTGGTGTGTGTGAGTATGCATGTGTGTGTGTGCGTGCGTGTGCGTGCGTGCGCGCATGAGCACGTACTTACCGGTTCGCGTATTCATGGTCTCGAGTATAGCCATCCGTGGTGTGTCACGGACGCGGACGCGGCGCGCAAGGCGTGTGTTCGCGATGATAGTAGGCTCGGTGGTCAAGGGCCGAGAACACTCGACAGAGATTAAGAACACTGAATCCCTGGTCTAGTACTGAGACCAGCGAGGATGCAGCGGCGGCTACATCCGATTGTTGAGAACACTCGACGGAGGCGGAATACGCTCTACCTCCGGGTTCTTGTCGGTGCAGGCGGTACTGCGTGCGAAGGAAGTCAGGCAACGGCATCGAGAACGCTCGACGGAAGCAGAGAACGTTCTACCCCGGGTCGCGTTGTAGATCGGTCTAGGAACTGGTAGCGAGCGCAATTGGAGCTGGTAGTCGGAAAATAAGACGAAAAACTTCGTGCTATAAGCACGGCTTTTATTCGGTGGTTGCTTCTCTCGTATTGTTACGGCGTTGCGATTTCCGCCGATTTGCAATACGAGCGGAAGACGCGTCATTTGGCTTTCCGCGGACATTCTCGGCTTCTTGCCAAACGGCTGTGACCTGTGAATTGTGTTTTAGACGCGCACCGCGCTCTCATGGGTCGCAAGTGACCAGGGGTCATTGTATCCAACATTCGGGCGTTGACGCTGGGTACAATGCGGTTTAAGAGTGCATTGTTACAATGTGATTTTAAAAAATGGTGGATCAATCACGATGCTTCAAATTAAAGGTTAATAAACTTGATCATATTCGAAAGGCGCGAACTATCTCCGTTCATAATGGAATTATAGAAGGTAAACTATTAATGGCATAATGGTGGCAAAGAGTGGGAGGACATATCTTGTCAACCAATTACGAAGCGTTTATTTATTAAATATAACACCGTATGCTCCGAAACAGTAAATACAGCCATATTGGATTTTCAATGGGTCTCCCATGATTGGCTGTTCGCTCTCCACTACTTTTAGGAGAATAGCTCACCTTTTATAATTCCACCATGTCCGTCATGATCCGTGAAAAGCAAAAGAAGTAAAAATGTCCGACGTAGACAACATGTAAGTAGACGTAATAATTTATTTTATTATAACAAAATTTATATATTCATTTATGAAGTTATTTTTCATGATTTTCTTTTAACTCAATGGCGGACGATTCAAAAGATTTAGAACTAGCGGCTCTGAGGGTCGAGCTAGCTATATTAAAGGACATAATAAGGACATAATAGTTTCAGGGTCACAGCCGCCCGCGCCGGGACCAGCGGCGCTGGCTGTCGCTCCACAAGAAAAACGTAAGTAAAAATTACCTTATAGTAAATAGTATTTACCTTATAGTATAGTAATTACCTTAAGTAAATAGAATTGGATAATTAGTATATTAATTAATGTAAACTTAATTTCAAGTTATTTTTATATATTTTAATAATAACTTATTAACTTTTTTCAAAGTTTATAAAAATTTACATATATGTCATATTAAAATGATTAAAATTAACTTACCCAAATCTAATAAGTTTTTATATAAATACTAAATTTTATTTTTTCATTTTCAACTTTCAAATTTATTACAGCGAGACGTTGGCAAAGAAGTCAGAAGAAGACAGAGCCCCAACAGCCGTGGGTACCGAATGAGGAAGGCGGACGATGAAGCCACGGAAGACGTGGAGGCCGCGGAAGTCACGGAGGGTGTAGAAATGCCCAGATTAAAAAAATCTATACATTTTAATTAATAAAAATTAATAAAAAATCCTTAACAATTTGGCTAATATATTTAATTCTCAGTCCATCCTCATTCATGCTCTTTCACCTACATAACAAATATTATATCAGAATAATTGCTCTTCTTTAACAAAGAAAGAAAAAATTATCTTAAAAATCTAATAGTCTTATCTAATTATCTTATTAATTATCTTAATTATCTTATCTTTAAAATTATCTTTAAAGTTGTAAGTAGTATACAACAATCGTGATACTTTAAAAAGAAATTCTAAGTCGAGATCAATGAGTGTTCCCGCAACTTACACATCAGTAAATCGGATTGCCTGTCTGCCCATGGGCAGAAACATGCTTTACTAGTAATGCAAAATAAGATTAGATAACAAGTCCAGCGGAGAATGAGGTAAGAGAAATTGAATTTTATATACTAGTATAATATAAAATTCAATAATAAGATGTAAAATATGTATTTAATGATACAAATGATATCTGACTTAATCAACATAAATAATATATATTAAATATCGGGATTGTAATCTCTTTTCTAAGACTGCTCCTACTGTCCAAGTCGTATCTACGCTACCTATAAAATTAAATATTATAGAATTAGTCAATGCTCTTTTTTGCGGATATCCATTTCTATGCAGAAACATGACGCTAGTATCCACGACGGTATCGTATAGCAGCTTTAAATCAACACTGTGACCTACCAAGATCGTTTTATCCGAGAATATTGTGAGAAGTTTAATTTATATATCTAAAATATTCGTCATCACGTCCTTCATGTCTTTTTCCATAATTCTTGAAAACCTATTATAGCATAGAAAATTTCTATCGTATACATAAATATATATTTAATACAAAAGCGGTCATAGAGTCTTGAGTTGTAGAAAATAAGACTCTACAACCGCTACGACTTCTATATTGTAAATCCTGCATTATAATTCTTTTATTTTACAATTTACAATTTACGTCGTATTGTAATTAATTGAATTTTGCAATTTGACTAACGTTTCGTATATTATCTTATAATCTTCATCAATAATCGTCACTCTGGTTGATTCTAAGTTTTCTGTGATACACATTTTACGAGTGCATAAACACCTTGCTCGAATAGGAACATCTTTCTACACGGAAAAAGAAATTAATACATCTATAGGAAAAGTGTGAGAGAATCTGAAAATATCTTACCTTTCGATAAAGTCGTAATATAACCACGAAGATTCTCATAATAATCTGTGTTTAATCCCACACGTGCATTTTTGCGTCGCAACAATCAAGAGCAGCCCGTGTTGCTGACAACTGTATATACTTGCCTTTGCCTCTAATTAAAAATTTATAATATTTATTAGGTGTTGGAATTAATTCGTAGCGTTTTACAAGTGATGGGAAGTACTTTCATTAATGTATTTTTTAATGCTCATGTGAAATAAATAACATTCTTTCATTAAAAAACGCTACGAATTAATTCCAACACCTAATATAATATTTTCTATAATTTTTGTTTTTACAGTAGAAAATTTGTTTTTAAGCAGAGAATTTGTGTTTTATATAAAATAATTTGTATTTTTAAAGTAAACAAATATACCTAACCAGGACAAATTCTCTGCTGTAAAAACAAAAATTATATAGGAAATAATTTGTATTCTTCAAGCAGAAAATGTATTTTTACAATAAAGAATTTATGTAATTGCAGAAGCAGGAAATACTTATTTTAGCTTCACTTACGTGTTTCTTTATGTCATCGATGTAACGGATTTCCTAATCTAAACTATCTCACTTCAATTCCAAAAGTGTACACTAGTTCATCATCAGCCACCGAAAACAAACATGTGTAATGTGACCATGCATTGTCAGCACATTTGCCTCTTACGCCAAAAATTCCAAAAGGAATTTTTCCTCACTCCGTAGCGGCGACTACGAGGACGACGTTTCTTAATATAAAAATTTCAGATTTGTAAGTTTTAGTTTTGCGTCTAATACCTCCGCTCGTAGAGTACGTAGAAAAAATAAAAATACTTTCATTATATATCCTGACCGGTCGCAATCGATTGAGCACACTTAGAACTTGATCGGTTCAGCCCTTATTGAGATAATCTCGATCTGGCGCAACTCGCCAGCTCGCGTAAAGTAGCTATGGTAGTGTCGCTGCGCGTAGCTCAACGCCGAGACATTACTAGTGTCTCCAGATTTCTTGTGCTTTGTATTTTTTTGATACATTTCTCGTGTGTTAATCTAACTTTTTTTCAACAGTGTATTGTGCGCGTCACGATTTTGGAGAATTATCGTCGTTAAATTTATCAAAGAAAAATTCTGAAATTTCGATGCTATGTGTGAAATTAGATTTCGAAGATTTTCACGTATTTTAAAGCGGACAATTGCGCCTATTATTTTACGTTATTGTCTCGAGTTCACTCTGTTTTTCATTCTTGCCGATATTGCTACATGTGTTGGTATTCGTGTTTGCCGGCATGATTTTCGCGTTGATAAGGGGCCTCTCTGTGCCTTTGCGGTAAATTCACATCTCCTACGTGTAGTTGTTTCTCGCTACCGAACAACTGTTTTAACTAATTGCTGACGAGATTATTCAAGGTTCCCATGTAACAGGTCATTTCAAATTTTAAGGACAAATAAGGCGAGGAGAAAATCCATCAGGCGCGCATATTTCGATTGCTGTTTGGTTGAAATCAGGGTTTTCGTGTTTATCTCGAGACTGATTCTGCTATTTTCGTGTGGCATTGCGAAGTAGCAGCCACTGCCGAGATGTCGGAGAGACCGACGCGATTCTTATGGATATTTCAACTGTCAGCGGATAGCTTGAAAGAAACTCTCGGACAGCAGGGATTGGATGCCGAGGAAAATATGCCCGCGTTATACGATCGGTTGCTCTGATATGAGTTTGTGTGCACTCGATGAGCGCGATGGCTCGAGCGTTTCGAGCGCGGAAGACCTCGCGGCCTCGCGGTTACACCCTCCGATTCCTAAATCGATGCGCCCCGAGAGCCCTACTCTGTTTACCGCGGAGAGTGCCGAATCTCGTGCGCGTCAGGGTAAAAGGTGAGAGAATCGCGCCCCTTTGCCCCCGCGCTGGCTGCAGGATGAGAGAAACCTGACCGCGTGTAGCTCGGTACACGAGATATATGATTCGCTTCGTAAATGGAATGTAACATTCTCGGAGGTACGCGGAAGCGATTTGGAAGCTTTCTTGATGCGAGTGGATGAGTATCGCGCTTTATTCTCAATATCAGACGAGGATATTCTGAGATATCTGTTTTTCTTGATAGATACCGCCCTATATTATCGTAAAATAAAGGAAAGGGAGGAATGGCGGACGTGGGACGAGTTCGTGATTGCGTGGCGTGCGCGTTTCGCTGACGCGAACTTTCAGATCGCACTTCGCGAGGAGATTTGGCAGCGTACGCAGGAGCAACTGGAGTCGGTGGCCGACTATCTAACCTGCGTGCGAGCTATGTTCGACTGGCTTGACCCCCATGGAGTTTGAAGGAACAGCTAAACTACGTGCACCGAAATCTATTGCAGAGACTATAGACAATCATACAACGGGAACAGTTCCATGATTTCGCAGCTTTAGAATGACGAACGCGCCTTGATGCAAGCAAAGATGCCGCGACTCGATACTGTGTCCCGTCGATCCCTGAGCGAGCATTGCTATCTGATTTAGCGAATCGTCCGAAAAAGAGTTTACGTAGCTCGACTGTCGCGACGACCGAATTTACCGTGCCGGGTTATCTGTCCTGGAGCGAAGAAAGGAAATTCTTCGCGCGTTGCGGGAGTCATCTATCATGGATTCAGATCGGGCGACAACTGCCGTTTCTTCAACCAGTCCTGCGAACACAGCAAAAAGCTGGAATTGTGGAAAGGCCGGCCATTTTGCGCGCAGATGCGCTGCTTATATTCCGCTGCAGCAAGCAAAAAACCTATTATATCACGCATAAAACCTATTCGACGTATTCAGGAAATGCATAAGCGAGTCGCTTGTGCGAGCCTCCGCGATTTCTGCCTATTCGGTTGCAATCTATCTCAAGTTAACGTGTTAGAATACTCATAGATGACCATTCGTGGTCCGTCTTTGTGATATTTTCACATCTTCGTTCAACATCAATCGTTGCTAGCTTTAGTTGATTCCAGGTCCAGTCGAACTATTTTCGATGATGAAGAAATTAAAATTTTTCGAGATCTGGAGCTATCGACGACCTCCGCGCGGGATGTCCGAATACGCATCTCGAATGGGCAAATAGCAGAAATTAATGAGGAAATAGAGCTGCTCCTCTGATACTGGAAGGTCTACAAAGAGAAATGAACGTGTGTTTGTTGCCGAATTTAGCGATTTCGTGTACTGTAGAAATGGATATTTTATATGCGTTTAGAATCGATCGATTCCTCATCGATTTTACTTACTCAGAGTGGCATTTTACGATCCGATCCTGGGAGTGGTCCTTTGACGGGCTGCACTTACTGTGGACTCTCCGAGTTAATCGTCGAGCAGAAGTTATGCTTAAAAGAATTTCTAGTAAAATTCTGAAGGCTATCGCAGATCCCGGTGTCACTTCTTTTGAGCATAAAATTGACGTCGATTCGCATCCGCCGTTAAGCAACGTTGTTATTTAGTTTTTTCGAAAGTGAAAAGAATGCAATGCGCGAAGAAGTGAACAAAATATTAGCTGCCGAAATCATTGAACCCTTGTTTAGCGAATGATCGATTGTAATGGTGAAAAAGCCGAATGGCAAGTACCGTTTTTGCCTGAACTTTCGTAAAATGAATGAGCGTATCTAAAAAGGATATCCGTTATTAAATATGAATATTGGATAAATTGCGATCTGCTCAGTATATCTCAACTCTCGACTTGAGCCAGGCGTACTTTCAAATATTTTCCCCTGGTTGGGGAGAGTCGAGAGATTACCGTTTTTAGTGTGTCAGATAAAGACTTTTATTACTTTCCAAGAATACTCTCCTGTACGGGAGCGCCTGCGACCAATGCTTGTTAAATAAGTTAATCGGTCCAGAGATGAAATCACACGCATTCGCGTATTTGGATGATATAGTAATTGTCATGTCGACCTTTTTCTCACTATTGATCCCGACAAGTGTGAATTCTGTCGTTCGCAGATGTGGAATTTGGGATTCATTGTGCAGTGGGGCTTAACAGTCAAGAAGGAGCCAATCCCGTGCCATATAATCTTAAACAATTGCGTTGGTTTCTTGGCATGTCATCTCTTCGATTTGAGAGTAAATTGTTAGAGAGAAGCAACTGACGACGCTTGTGAGATCTCCTAGGTCCTTTCCGAGGAAGAGGGAGTTGTGACGTGACGTTTTCGTCCGACACTTTGTCGCAAATATACCGAGCGAATCATGGGTACTCCTGACTCGTGAGGGCGGGCAACAAGCATGCGGGCGCTGATGTTTATGCACCATCTTAAGTTATTTATTTTTATTTACTTTTTTTTCTTTACTTTTTTTTTACATCATTTTTTTGCGAGAATTGGCGCCTAGAGCTAATCAGAGCTAGAATCGATAGCTATGTGCGTTGATTGTGTCGAAGCTATCTCACCCGGTTGCTAGTAAGGAAAAAGACCACTGAAAACGATCGTCATTGAAGAGGCTCTAGACCACTCCCTGTGGCGGAAGAAATGCAGGTCGTATCATTTTTTTTATTTGCTGCCTGCATCTATTGTTTACGCCATTCTAGTGCCAACCATGTCTTGCAGAAAGAAAAAATAATGCCGAAATACTTCCGGCATTGATGCATGATATAACTTCTCCGGAGGATCCAGTAAAACGCCCGCAAAGAGGATTACAGTGGTCTAAGATTTATGCGAGGGGACCGGAAGAGGTCGGAAAAATTCTGTGCGAGAAACGAGAGCAGTTCTTTAAGGGACGACTACTGGCGAAATTCGGATTCCGCGTCAAGTAACATTGCAGTATAGTGGCGGTTCTAATTCAGGTTCTTTGAGGGGGGCGCGGGGGATAAGGCGCGGGGAGTACTGATAGACACGGGAGGGGAGGCGCGGGAAGTTCCGGCGCTATCGGTGTTTACAGATATGATGCCCACACCCTGCCGCAGGCGTCAGCGTCAGCGTCGGCGCTATCGCTATCACCCCACATCCTGCCGCAGGCGCCAGCGCCACCGCCGCCGCCACAGACCCCGCATCCATTCTAAAGTGCGTTTCAGGCCGCCACCGCAGACCCTGCGTCTATCTCAAAAAATACGTTTCAGACAGCCACCGCGGAGTCCACTCCCTAAATCCGTGGCAGTATTATAACGCAAACAAGAAATATTAAAAAAAATAGAAAGAAAAAAATATATAATAAAAAAAAATATTCTTACCTTCTCCACACCCTCTTTCTCTCCGTCCTCCTCCTCTTCCTCATCCTCTGCTGAATTCTTATTCCTCTTCCTCTTCTTCTTCCTTCACCGCCTCCTCCTCTTCATCTTTCGCTGAATTCTTATTCGTCTTCCTTCACAGCCTCATCGAGATTGTCAATGAGGTGGTTGAACGCAATTCTATTAATGCGCACATGCTTGAGATCGTCCACCTTATCGGCAATCTCGAGGCGATGGAACAGTTCTAATTGATCTACATGTAATTGAGTGAGATCAACTATGATATTATTCTGAATCTCCTCTGAGAAAGAGGAGGAGACGCTTTCTTCTTCAGTTTTTTCTTCTTCCTCTTCCACTTCCTCTTCCGTTTCCATTTCCATTTCTTCTTCCTCCACAGCTTCATCGAGATTGTCGATGAGGTGGGCAGTTGTATATAAAACACTTTAGATCATAAGTGGCGTCACAAAAAGTTATAGTCACTATAGCATGTCGAAATATAGGATGAATGGATGGATGGATGGATGGACGGATGGAAAGTAAAGAAAATACATACATAATGATATAAACAAAAAAAAATTTTTTTATTCACATATTATTACATCGTTTTTTTTATACGTATTAAAAAACTAAAGCCAATAGCTCGCAATCGACTCACGAGTACATGTCACCGATGTATCACGACAAATGCAGGATCATGTACACTGACACGGATAGTCTCATTTATTATATAGAATGCGATAATGTTTATGAGATTATGAAACGCGATATTGCTAGATTCGACACGAGCGATTATCTGGCAGACAACGTGTACGGTATACCTCTCGCGAACAAAAAAAGTATTCGGCCTGATGAAGGATGACAACAACGGTGTATTAATGACTGAATTTATTGGACTTAGAGTGAAGATGTACACGTGAGAGTGGATGGCAAGAAGGACATTAAAAAGGCGATAGACGTAAAGAATAACGTCGTAGCGCGAACGATAACGTTCGACGATTACACGCGGTGTTTGAACGAAGAGATTGAAATGACTCGCTATCAATCGTGTATACGATCTAAATTACATGAGGTCCGTACACGATATCCGAATCGAAAATTGCTCTGAGTCCATACGACGACAAACGATACGTCATACCAGACTCAACGGAGATGTTATGGGGGCATTGGCGGATACCTTTGTAATACAATATATGTATTATATATATTATATGTAGTATATATTGCTATTATGTATTACTATTGTAATTTATACTTCTTTTTTACATTTATATAAGTATTATTACTATTTTTTATGTATTACGATTATTGTATTAGGTGCGCAACTAAGTTCCCGCTATTTGTCAACAGATGGCTCCAGCAGTAAGCTGATCGATTCTGACATAACCTAAACGTCATGAACCAAGCTTAGACATATGGTAAACAAACCGCTTTGAAACATTAGTGATTTTGTTTTTACGTCATATTCTTTTGGTTGTGTGAAAATGTCTGATTTTGTGCCAAATAATCGTCATATGCGGGAAGTATTGATTTTCTTCTTTCATTCGAAGAAAACGGCGGCTGAAGCGCATAGAGAGCTCCAAAAAGTTTACGGAGGTGCTGCTCTAAATGAAACAACGTGCCGAGATTGGTTCCGTCGCTTCAAACGGTGATTTCGATGTTGACCGTCCGCGTGAAGGAAGGCCAAAAACCTTCGAAGACGCTGAATTGGAGGCATTGCTCGATGAGGATCCGTGCCAAACGCAAGAAGAGCTTGCTTCAGTATTAGGAGTTACTCGCCAAGCCATTTCCAAGCCATTTTTTCACAATAAAGTTGCATTTTCATCAAAATAACAGCGAGAACTTAGTTGCGCACCTAATATAATATATGATACATGTCGCATGTTTTTTCATTTATATACGTATTATATACTAGTATTCTAATTTACTTTTCTTACTTTATGTGTATCATGTTTTTATCATTTATGCGTATTATTATGTCTATTCTTTTGATTTACACTTTACGTATGTTTTTTTTTTATAATACATAAGTATATAAGTATTACTGTTATGTATTACTACATATGTATGTATTCTGCTCCATACATAAATTGTTACAAATAATTATACATTTTGTATAATTCCAAAACGAAGATGATGATGAATCATCAGGGGAGTAATAAAAAAAAATACGTTTATATACTTATATTGATATATTTTTATATGTAGAAAAAAATACACGAAAAATTTTATCAAATAACATTGTTTTTGTGTATCCATGAATTGTGCGATCCATCCCAGCCACTTGACGTACACCTTGTCTCCTTTCCTACGCAGTACTTTCTCCACGAGATACACGTCCGGATGAATAGCGCGATGCAACTCGTGCCCGTAATACGCACCAGCGACGGATTTTCCGCGATAGTCCTCGAGTAGATAGATTACGGGATTGGTACGCTGCACTTTAACGATCGTAAACACCTCGGTGGTTCAATTTGGCGTGTAACCCTCAAAAATCGTCTTGAACTTGCTTACGCGTACCGAATCGCTCACTTTGAATTTTGCTGGAACATCAATTTTTATCACGCTGTACACCGTGTCCAAGAATCTTTCGGCGATCGCGGGAATTACGTTGGCGGGTCGCATGCTGATAATGCGATGCTTGCGCTCGTTGTAATCTGATACAAGACGCGGCAGCTCGTCGATCCACTTGTAATTGCCGTTGAGTGTAAACATCTTCCACATGTCGCTTTTGAGCGTACGATTGAACCACTCGACTACCGACGCTTTCAACGTCGAATACGTGGAATAGTGACTAACGTTGTGTTTTTTCAAGATTTTCTGCACACGGCGTTGTAAAACTTCTTCCCCATATCCGTTTGTAAATTTTTTGAACCTCTTCCACTTGCTCGAATTATCTCAACAATAGCATCAGCCGTCTCGCTTCCACCTTTGTTCTTGAGCAGTATGGCCCACGTGTACTTGCTCAATACATTGATGAGGGTGAGTATGTAGTGATGGCCACTGTTGAAGCTCGAATACGGACGCATCTCAACGATATCAGCCATATATCGTCGTATCCTCGAACTATACGTCTTCGTGGAAAATTTCTTTTCGCCGGAGCATGCAGTTCCTCGACGAGTCGACGTCTCTCGGAGCTAATTTTTCTTTTTTCGCTCTTTTTCATGATTCGAAGCGTCACAAAGGACAAAAGTATTTTTGTCTCGCTGACGCCATTCGACTGACTCGTTTCGTCGATACGCGATTTAATTTATAATAAGACCGGCTTCGCGAAGTTCCTCCATAATCGACAACATCTCGTTGTCGTGAGCGTTGTCGTTCGGTGCGAAGCGTCGAGCAATCGTAGATGATCCACCAGCTCGTTGCTTGCGCTTCTCCGCACTGCCTCCCATTATTTGTGATTTCACGTCACAGTTTGTGACACGTATCGTCAGCGGTTGCAGCACGAATTTCATGCTCACACTAAAGACTACGCACTCTCGAACGATTATTTATTTAAAGGCGCGCGAATCCGCGAATCGCGCAGTAGCAAAATGTATCTCGCGCTGTGTCATCTTTCCGATATTCGAGACTTGAGCGCTGAGCAATTGCAATATATACTGAAGGTTGTACTCTTACACGGAATTGTACTGTACGGTGAATACATCGAACACATCTGGGACAAGCTTTCGGAACACGTGAAGGCAGATTCGGAGGTTCGAACTTATCGTCGCTGCGATGAACAACTACAATCAGCCATGGCAGCGGACGCATATCGACGGCCTCACACCGAAGATAAAGGATTGTAGCGAATGTCGGCGTTGCGCGGTGGTCTGCTAAATCGATAAACGCGAGTTACATATTCCAGGCTATCAATTTTGCCATCCGGGCACTCGGCTTGCGAAGCGATTAGCCAGAGATAACACGGGCATAAATCCAAGAACACGACATTGCGTATTCTCGGAGCAACGATCTCACATAGACATACGGCGGATAAGGTACTCATCGATAAAGTGCTAGGACGACTAGTGCGTCGTTGCGAGAGATTCGGCTCTGAGCGAGAGAGCTGCCGCAGCTGCAGTCTGGACAGCAATGAAAGCCAAGACCAAAATCAGCATGGGCATGAAACCGAAGAAGAAGGCGACGAAGAAAAAAACGACGAAAAAGAGGATACTTCCGACGGTGGTGCGTTATCGTTTTTATTAATGTTGGGCGCACTCGGGTCCTTGATTGGTGGAGCGGCCAGCGTAGCGAAAGCGGTAAACGATAACAGAGCCGCGCGACGTCAGCTCGAAGAGCTACAACGTCATGATCGCGCGATGGAACAGGGTCACGGACTGTATCTCGCTACGTACAATTACGGACTATATCTCGGTCCATACAAACGTGGACAGGGCGTAGCTGCAAAGAAAAAAAAAATATCAAAAAGACGATAAAAATGCCATCTGGCGCAACTACCAATGTACAATTGAACGAATTCGCGAGACGTATGCGTGTATCATACTTTAGAGGCGTTTTCATTCGTAACACGTTACCGATGAGCGGCGTGCGCCGAAACGGTATCGTGAATCTGAACGATGCGATGGGACCTGGTACTCACTGAGTAGCATACGCGAAGAGGAATCGCGTAATGTATGTTGACAGTTTCGGTAATCTTCGACTGCCTAAGGAACTGGTGCGATATTTCGAGAACAGTGCTACGACGATAGAGTCCTATCAGACGTACGATCAGAGTTTCTGCGGACAGAAACGGAGATGTGTTCTGCAGTTTCTACAAATGGTAGACGCGCATGCATTTAAAAAGATCGACGAGGTGCTGTGAAATCTTAGTATTAGTCGAACGCTTTTTTCCGTCATGTTGATGCTTACGCTGAGCGGAAAGAGCACCGTCATCGCGGCGAATTACTTCTCCGCCATAGATTTGAGTGACGGAGATTACGAGCTCGTTTGGCGATTTTTGAGACTTATCACACGATACCGAACGTGAACGAATCGAACAACAAATTTTATTTTACCAAAGACGACGCGGAAATTACAATTCTCGAGGGTTCGTACGAAGTGCGAGACATAAATGAATTTCTGAAATGCGCGATTTTACGAAAACGTCCGCACCGCGACGCATTTGAAACCGTTGATGTAGTGGGTAGTGACAATAACAATGACACTGATGATGATAATGATGACGGAGAATACCCGATTACGCTCCGCGCAAACTACAACATGATGAGATGTGAGATTAGATGTGCGTACAGAATAAACTTTGACAAGTCCAACAGCATTGGATCGCTGCTCGGATTCTTGTCGAAGCGTATATTGCAGCCGCGAAGGTGACATGAATCGGACGTGTCGATCAACATAATGAATGTAAATGTTATCCGCGTAGAGTGTAACGTGACCGCGGATGCATACAGCAACGGCAAAAGCGCGCACACGATACATGAATTTTCGCCGAGCGTGCCGCCAGGATATAAGATATCGGAGAGGCCAACGCAAATCATTTACCTGCTGATCATCGCACGGAGCATTACGAATCTAACGTTACGCATCGATCAGAACGGACGATTGCTCGATTTTTTAGCAGATAAGATCACCGTTAGATTGCACGTACGACGGCGACAGTAATAACGTGAGCGTGAGATGCTCGTGCTGAACGGAATAGAGCGTACGCAGAGAGATAACGCATTCTTTATAAGGTCGGTGACACCAGCTCGGCAACACTCGCTCATCCAACTGCATCAGAAAAAAGAAGAATCTCAGCGCGTCGAACGTTACATTTTTAAAGTCTTTGGGATTCGCGGTGCGCAACATTTGATATCTTAAACATTAAAGACGAGTCGACGATCGCATCGTCAAGATTGAGACTCACACATACAGCCCGTTCGCCAACACAACGTTTGGGTATAGCGACGAAATAAGAATACCCATACAGCAACAGGGTCTGTACACACTGCCGTACGAAAGCTTTCTATATGTGGAGGGAAAACTGGCGAAGAACAAAGTGATCCAGAGTGCTTATGTGGCATTGGGGAATAATTACGTTGCGTTCATATTCGATGACATTCGATATGAACTCAATGGTGTGGAGATTGACCGTAACAGAAATATGGGCATAACTAGCACGCTCAAAAACTATGTAAGAGTGTCATCCGACAGAAGCGTGATTCTACGGAATGCCGGCTGGGATGCGCAGACTATTATTGGATACTTTAATTTCTGTGTAACGCTCTATGTATTGCTAGGATTTTGCGAAGATTACAAACCTGGTGATCAACGCTCGTCACGAGTTGATTTTAATACGAGGGCGCAACGACAACAATTGTCTTACGGGAGATCCGGCGATAGAGCCAACGCTCAAATTATTCAAAGTACAGTGGCGAATGTCGCACGTGTTATTGAGCGAGATAAATAAGTTGTCGATGCTGCGCGCTTTGGAGAGCGGACGATATCTGAGCATGGCTTTTCGCTCGTGGGATCTGTACGAATTTCCGCTCTTGCAAAGCACAACCAAGCATTCGTGGGCCATCTAGACGACTACTCAGCTCGAGAAGCCGCGCTACGTTATTTTCGCTATGCAAACAGGTCGAAAAAACGTCATGTCCGAGGATGTAAGTCGATTCGACGACTGCAAATTACTAATGCAAAACTTTACCTGAATTCGGAATGTTATCCGTACGATGATTTGAATCTGGATTTTGATCAAAACAGATGTGCGATTCTGTACGACTTGTACGCGCGTTTCTGCAAGGGCTACTACGGATACGAATATCTCGAGCCGAGTCTCACCTTTACAACTTTTTTACGTAATGGTCCATTCGTGATCATCGATTGCTCTCGACAGAACGAATCAGTCAAAAGTGGCACCGTGGACGTGCGATTTGAATATAAAGAGGATGTACTCGCGAATACAACAGCCTATTGTCTCATCACGATCGCGTGATTCAGTATAATTCATTGACCAACGTTGTGCGCAAAATCACCTAAGATGCACCTCTGACACGATATAAGAGCTACGATACGTCGCAATCGATCGCAATCGATCGCAGTCTTCTCGATAACATGCTCGTACCAACATTCGTGGATCTACAAGGATTCATCGATAACAAGAAATTTATCGTGAAGGAAGTGATGATGCTGAAACAGGCGATCGTTCTCACACATTACATTTTTACGAGTTCCGTGCCATGGAAATTTTTGACAAGATCCGACAGGTCTTGCGCTTTCTAGTTGTGACTGCTTTTCACCATGGATTGTGATAGGAGGATGGGATAATCCCGTACAACAAGGCTAAACGTCTGATCAGTATTTGAAGATGATGCTATCGTGTACGTTAAAGGACGCGAAGAACAAACGTGGTTGTGGAACTTGCTTTTGGACGATGAGCGAGGACGCATGTTCATCGAGACCTTGGATATAGTTTACGAAGACATGGAATCTTTAACCATGCTGGATGTTGCTAATACTATGTGATATGGGCAACATGTTCAGAATTGCGCGTTACAAAATCTATTGAAAATATATAATTGGTGGTTGCAAAAGAATTTTTTAAATAAAAATACGTTAACGTATTTATTACGTATTTCTTTTTTCCTTTCCTTTGTAATACATGTACTCGTATGTATGAACGTATATGTATGAACGTATATGTATGAATGTATATGTATGAACGTATATGTATGGACACATATATATGTATGAATGTACGTATGTATGTATCCAAAAACATCAACGCTTCTGTCGCGACATGTCCGATCTACATATATGTAATGTATATAGGCAGTGTATCAGACTTTTTTCATTCAATCATAAGTTACGAGCGTTAAGACATGGACCGAGTAAAAGAATATATACGCCGAAAATCAATCGAGCGAAAGGGATACTGTCCGTTGTCGCCAAGTCCGCCAAGTCCACCGCCATCGAAGGAAAAAGCGAGATATTGGGAATGTCCTGGAGAAAAGGCGTCAAAGTCGTCAATGTACTCATCACCAATGTCATCGATATCATCGAAATATAAATCATAAAGTATAAGCATTGATAAACTCGCGAACAAAAAAATATGTAGACAGACACGATAAAACGTGTTGCGACATGTTCGCAATTCTTAAAAAAAGAGGGGAGTTATTCCCTCTTCGATTCCAGAAGTTTTATATACATCGCAATTTACGCGGGTGCAATTAGTCTTGCGATACTCGCTTGTACGAACGGTTAAAAAAAAATGTACTTCGCTGAAAACAGCAACGCATCATACGAAACGAAGAAGGAGTGCAGTAATATGTAAGTTTTAACATTCTATACACAAAAGAAATGTTTTTAACATTATGTATGTACACAGCATGGAGCATCGCAAGGTGCGTTTATTGGGCAGACGTTACGATCTGACGACTACGAGCTACAAATTTTTGGAAATTGGAATCAAGGTTGGTCCACCGAGTTACATGGAGATCGCCCTGGGAGATCATCGCGAACATAAACTGCTGCTATCTCTCGAAACGTGAAAGGGCCTCTACGAGCAGCGATGGAATATTTACAAGATGCTGCGAAACGAATACAAGGACAATTTTATTAGCGTTGGATCGCTAATTGTCAGCGTTTGCATGCTGAACGATGCTACGCTCGTACATCTCAATTCTTTGTCCGTACGCATGATGATGACCGAAACGACGCTATGACGTATGTTTGAGTTTGACGGATGTATCGTCGATGGAACGTTAAAACGATTAACCCGACTCGTCGATATGGTTGATGCCAAGTATACGCGATTCTCCAACATCGCGTCCAAAAACGTTATACGCGATAGTGATATCTTTAAAAAACATCAGCTCGTTGATTGCGAGCTATTGGTTTTAGTTTTTTAATAACAAAAAAGAAACGACGTAATAAAACGATGTGAATAAAATACAATTTTTTTCTGTTCATATCATTATGTATGTATTTTCTTTACTTTCCATCCGTCCATCCATCCATCCATCCATTCATACTATATCTCAACGTGCTATAGCGATAACTTTTCGTAACGGCACTTATGATCTAAAGTGTTTTATATACAATTGCCTCCCTATAGATCCTAGGCAGGTTCGCTTCTCAACGGCAAAGATCGATTCTCAACGTCAGTCTTTGTTCTGCTTTGTCCGCGCGCAAGACGTGTTAAACGTGAGTGATATTTTTTTTCCCCAACGTGCAACAATATTCTATCATTTAACGTTAATGGTAGAATATTATTGCACATTTTCTGTGATTAAGTGAAGTGATAATTTTTTTTTTACTGTGCAGCTATAACATGCAAAAAGAACAAAAAGTTGAGGAGACTGCCTCCTCCTTCTCTTCCCCTTTCTTAGAGGAGATTCAGAGTAATATCATAGTTGATCTCACTCAATTACATGTAGATCAATTAGGATTATTCCAGGTGTTTGAACGCAATTCTATTAATGCGCACATGCTTGAGATCATTCACCTCATTGACAATCTCGATGAGGCTGTGGAGGAAGAGAAAATGGAAAAGGAAACGGAAAAGGAAGTGGAAGAGGAAGTGGAAGAGGAAGTGGAAGAAGAAGTGGAAGAGGAAGTGGAAGAAGAAGAAACTGAAGAGGAGAACGTCTCCTCCTCTTTCTCAGAGGAGATTCAGAGTAATATCATAGTTGATCTCACTCAATTACATGTAGATCAATTAAGACTGTTCCATCGCCTCATCGAGATTGCCGATGAGATGGACGATCCCACTCATGTGAGCATTAATAGAATTGCTTTCAACCACTTCATCGACAATTTCGATGAGTCTGTGGAGGAAGAGGAATAAGAATTCAGCGGAAGATGAGGAGGAGAAGGAGGAGGAGGAGGAGGAGGAGGAAGAGGAGGAAGAGGAGGAGGAGGAGGAAGAGGATGAGGAGGAGGAGGAGGACGGAGAGAGAGAGGGTGTGGAGAAGGTAAGAATATTTTTTTTTATTATATATTTTTTTCTTTCTTTTTTTTCTTTAATATTTCTTGTTCATTATAATACTGCCACGCATTTAGGGAGTGGACTCCGCGATGGCTGTCTGAAACGCGTTTTTTGGGATAGACGCAGAATCTGCGGTGGCTGTTGTTACGCTGGCGTCTGTGACGGGGTGTGGGGTGACGACGATGGCGCCGACGCTAGCGCTGACGCCTGCGGCAGGGTGTGGGTATCATATCGGTAAACACCGATAGCGCTGGGACTCATCATATCAGTAAACATCGATAGCGCTGGTACTTCCCGCGCCTACTAGTACTCCCTGCACCTTCTCCTCCGCGCCTTCTCCCCCGCGCCTTCTCCCCCGCGCCTACGAGTATCCCCCGCGTTGCGCGCCCCCCTCAGAGGACCTGAGTTAGAACCACCACTATTATACTACTCATCGCTACCGTCGGCCAATCAGGCTTCGTGAGGTCTCGCTTCTGAAAAACAGCGCGGCCCGTGCGTCTTCCGCCGGAGCCAGCCGAAATCGCTTGCGTTGTGGCATGAGCCGTGGACAGATTGTAAGAGGACGCAGGATCTATCACGAGCTACCGATAGTAAAGTGAGCTGAGTGGGATACCGCAAGGAGCCGAGAGGAGTTATCGAAGGACGAGAAGGAGGAATCACTGATGAGACAATCGTAGAAATTCTGTAAAGTTGCCGATTCCTGACAACGTGATCTCGAGCGAATAGCACATGCCGAAAGGCTGAGGCCCTCTCACCACAGCGAAGTCGCCGCGTCTTAGTGTAATTGTATATTAACTCGCCATCTTACATTGTACGCTGCCGTTTAAGTCGCATTTCATGTAGAGTAGAGAAAATCATTGTACGAAATATATGCTTACAAATCTAAAGCCATACTACAATTATAACTAACAAGATAAATAAAACATTTATCTATTTTCGAATTAGGAAAACATTAAATAAAACATAAATGGAACTTTTAGTCATTGTAAAAAATATTCTTATATTACATCATATTTTTATCTCATATTTGTAAGAATTTTCTAAATTTTAAATATCATCATACTTTTGTAACTTGTGAATAACATCAAATTTAATAGGTTTTAATACATTAAATTTGCATATTGTTTCCATGAATACAAAAGCAAACTGGAAATTTTTAATTCCCTATCAATATACAGTATACAATGGCGATACTGAATTTAATTTTACTGCTAAAACATAAAAAATTTTATTATTATTTAATTTGCCATGTTTGTGTAAATGTTTAAAGACCGCGCACAAAAGGTAATATGAATTGTTTTTAAAATTGTCGATAATTTCGCGGGTTTGAAAAATATAATCGTAATGCAAATTGTTTAAATTTGGTAGTATATATTATTAGGTGTTGGAATTAATTCGTAGCGTTTTACAAGAGATGGCACAAGCAGTACACTATTTCGTTGTTACCTATAGTTCTGTATACATTGTAAACATCTATCATAGGACGTCATTTGCCGTACATAACCTTTCTTGAAATCATAAATAACAATACTGTATAATTCATTGAATATGTCAAAATTTGTGCCAGATAAAGTGTTTTTGCGGGGAGTTTTGCTTCATTACTTTAATATGAACAAAAGTGCAGCTGAAGCTCATCGTATTTTAGTGGATGTGTATAGTGAACATGCTCTGGCTGAGCAAACGTGTAGGAAGTGGTTTGCACGTTTTAAAGCTGGTGATTTCGACTTGGATGACAAGGAGCGACCTGGTCAGCCGAAAAAATTTGAAGATAACGATTTGCAGGCACTGCTCAATGAAAACTCATGTCAAACACTTAAAGAATTATCTACGTCATTGGAAGTTGACTTCTCAACAATAGGAAAACGTCTTAAAAGTTTGGGCATGATCCAGAAGGAAGGACATTGGGTCCCATATGAATTGAAACCAAGGAATATTGAGAGACGTTTTCTCACGTGCGAACTGCTGCTTCAACGGCAGAAAAGAAAAGGTTTTTTGCATCGGATTGTTACCGGTGACGAAAAGTGGATCCATTATGACAATCCAAAGCGCAGAAAGTCATGGGTTAAGCCCGGCGAACCATCAACATCAGTGGCAAAGCCCAATATCCATGGCTCAAAGCTCCTGCTCTGTATTTGGTGGGATCAGAAGGGTGTCATATACTACGAACTGCTAAAACCGCATGAAACCGTTACTGGAGATCTCTACCGACGGCAACTGATGCGCTTGAGCCGTGCATTGAAGCAAAAACGGTCGGAATACTTCGAAAGACACGATAAAGTCATCTTGCTGCACGACAATGCTCGCCCACACGTTGCAAAACCGGTAAAAACATACCTGGAAACACTTAAATGGGAAGTGCTACCGCACCCGCCGTATTCTCCTGATATTGCACCTAGCGACTACCACTTGTTTCGATCATTAGCTCATAGCTTGTGCGAGCAGAAGTTCACATCTTACGAAGATTGTACAAAATGGTTCGATTCCTGGATTTCATCTAAAGATGAACAGTTCTTCCGACGCGGTATTCATTCACTGCCCGAAAGATGGTCAAAAGTAGTAGAAAGTGATGGGAAGTACTTTCATTAATGTATTTTTTAATGCTCATGTGAAATAAATAACATTCTTTCATTAAAAAAACGCTACGAATTAATTCCAACACCTAATATATACATATTTGTTTTTAATTTGGGTATCAATCTGTGCAGATAATAATTGCACATTTGTAGATAGTAATTTACAAGTTATTAGTTGTCAACTTACTAGTCAACGAACTGATCCTTAGAATCTTGCTTATTTTTTATTGTGTTTTCCATCCTCTATTTTTTTTCGGTCGTCTAATTCTTTCGCACAGCATTTTATTTTTTGCTTGTAATTTTAAATTTCATTCTTTTAACTTCTTCTTCTTCGGAGTTTCTGCCTTAGTTGAGAAATATGTGCTGGTAGATGTGCTCCTATATACAAAGAAATAATATAACATTACAGAAATATATTACATATATTAAAAAGAAAGATGTAATAAAAGAAATAGATATCAAAACATATATTAAAAAAGATATATTAAGGATTTATTACAAAAGATTAAATAAATCAATCAAAATATATTATGTAATAGTGTTATACAAATATGGAAGTATTTTAGTTTTACATTTATATTTTACTTTGTGTTAAAATGAATTAAGAGAATAATAGCAAAATGGTAATCAAAATGCATTTATGTGATTACTTATCAATAAAAACTTACGGTGTAGCAATCTCAACGTTCATGCATAAGCAACATTGCTTCTAATGATTGGATATTACTAAAATGTACGTGAGATTTTTAATATTCTCTCTTGATAAAAAATAAAATATGTATTCGGCAACATGATATATATTATAATAGATTACAGATATAGATTATGAAAGCTGTCATTATTATTAAAAAAAAAAAGAATATCAAAAGATACATAAAAGTTAAAAAAACCTGTTCGTTTCTTCTTGTTGAATTGTGTTTTTATCTTTCTCTGCAGTTTCTTCTTCCAGTGCTGTCACAGGTGTATTGCTATAAAAATTATAATGTAAAATCATATTTCAATATTAGTAACCGTCTATTATTTTTAAAAAACTCATACATTTTTCAGAGTAGAAAATAATGCTTCATAAAAAATTTATTATTATTTATATATAATAATTAAAACGAACGTGATTTATAAATCAAAACTTACAAAAAGAAGAGCATAAAAACCACAGCACAAGATATTGTTTGTGATATTTAATATATCATTACATTAATAAAACATTTTTTAGACGTTTCGGCCACAATCTGGCTATCTTCAGTAAAATCACAAATATTTTTAAAACGCAGAATTACATACATCTGACATTAAATTCAGCCGTCGTGTAACTATGTATTTATAAATGTGTTCTTTCGTCTTGTGAAGGTACATCATACAACAATGTTGCAGCGCCAATTGTCATATTGCAAATTATGTAGAACAAGAATTTCCAGATTCTAATTTAAAAAATTAACCTATCAAAATTAACATCTTCTAGTCAATTATATGAGAATTAAATCGTTTCTGTTTTACAGAAAAAAATGATGAATTTTAAGCACTTCCTTTACGCAGATGGAAATTCGTCGTGTCATTGTGTATTATTATTTGTCATATCACATATGTTACCTCTATTTATATATACGAGTATGTCAAAAGTTTAGATTGTTCTAGAATTATTTATTAAGTGATAGAGATCTTTCTTTAGAAAAGGCAGATAAACATCGGACAAAACTTCAGTGTCACTTTGCTTATTGATACTTATTTGACTTTTTACGTATATCATTTCAGAAATTCTTCTTTTCAATAATGATTGTTCTGTATCTAAAATTCTAATATTATCCCAATCCAATTCGTGCATCTCATTCAATTGGTGGCGTGAAACCACTGACATCTCAGAGGTGGATCTTCTTATGTTCTTTGATTCGAGTTTTTAATTTCCTTTTTGTTTGGCTAACATAAGAAGACTCACAATTTAAACAATTTATTTTATAGACTACTCTACAAGTCCTCTTTACACAAACAATCTTTTCCAGTTTTAATAAATCTATTCAATTTATTTATAGGTTTGTAAGCAATATTAAAGCCTTGACTATGTGATAATTTTTAAAATTTTTCCGATACTTTACTAAATATGGTATTATAAAAAACTTTTTCTTTAAATTAGAGTTAGAATCGCTTTCATTATTATTACATTCACTATTGTTATCTAAATTCGTTCTATTTTCTAAAGTTTTAATTCTGATTTTTAATTCTGTTGAAAAAATGAATTCAAGAGGATAACTCATTTATTAACAGAGTGTGAACTAAGACAGAAATGTTTTTTTCCTGAAATTTTGGATGGGATAAAAACAATATTCTATCTAATTGCCCAATGATTACACCCCTTTTATGTACTGAGATGTCAGTGGTTTCATGTCACCAATTGAATATCTCAGTCAGGTATATGTAAGTCTGCGTTTTAAGAATATTTGTGATTTTACTGAAGATGGCCAGATTGTGGCCAAAACGTCTAAAAATGATTTATTAATGATATATATTGTATATATACATTTTTACACTTGGTTGTCGTCAGACCCCAGACAGTTCTGAGCTAAAAGAGCTCTTTGCCTCTTCAGGGCCTGTCGCTCCCATTCGGCCCGTTCCGTCTTGCGCATGACGGAAATCCGCGAGGGACGCAACTCCAACACGCAGCGGAGCACATAGCCGTCTTGACAATGGAGCCGTATGTGCCAAGGACATCGAGCCTCAATTGCACAAAAAAATGATGTCTTCTCCGTGGTTCAAGATGGGTAAAACAACAGCGTGTGCATCGCCATATCCGCACGACAATACGCACAAATCGGTGACGCGTTACGTTGTAAAAAGATAGGCCTTAAAGCACATGACCCATTAAAATCTGGGTCATCGCTCATTCTCGTGAGACCACATTTTCTTTCTGATTTTAATACGATCTTTAACATAGAGATTCATTTCTTAATAATACTCTGAAATATCATGAAGTTCTTCGATTACTGTAAGAAGATTTTATTATTCATAGTAATATATCGATACCTAGGCAAGCCAGAACTTTATTGCATTCGTTTTAATACATCAGCTGCTCTGACGCTGTAGGCCGCCGTAATGACGCTTACGGCGGCCTACAACGTCAGAGCAGCCGATGTATTATTTCCGCGCTTACGGCAACCGTTATACAGTACTAGTCGATGTTTTAATGCAGCGTTTATGACAGCGTTTATACGGCGCCGGAGCAACCGATGCTTTATTTATTTATACCACTTATGACAATAAGCTTACAGTCCCTATACAGCGTCAAAGCAGACGATTGTTTCAATATTCTGAAAATAAAATTTAATTATAAACCTCAATAGTTTATTAAGGTTAATGTTGGATCTTGCTGCGTGCAGGATGAATTTGTGATGGCACGACCATGCGATCACCGTTCCAAGCGTTCCCGCGGTATGATTGTTTCGAGGGCACTTAGTCGAGAAAAATGAGAATTTCCCTGCTTTCCAAACTTTATTTAAGACGATATGATTAGACGCCATAAACGATAAGGGTACCGAACAGTTAATGTATCAGAAGAATTCCGTTCTATTCCAAGAAAGTGTCATTATATGTAAAAGTTATTTCCAAACTTACTTAATCTGCTCAAAGAACAACATGTATGCCCCTTGTGCTCCTTTCGGCCATTTCTTCTTGATAACTTGTAAATCATTAGAGTAAAACCATTCCACACTTTTTGTCTGCTCTCAACATATATGTGTAATTTCGATTCATTTCTCCGACCTCATAAAATAGCGCTTATTATCTTGCACTTTTTTTTTATTAATCGTGACAGTATTCGTCGTAAGACGGATAAAGTCACGTCATTCGATTATGGTTTTCTTTTTCAGAACGGTATTTTATCTTACAATTGCCATTTATCGTTCCCATTTCTAAAATTCTAAATCAATCAAAGTTTGCAGAGTGACATTTTTTTTCCTTTTTAACGTCGACTGTATAGGTAATATTAGCAAACAACTCTTTTCCAGCGTAGTTATATTATAATAATTGTATAATACATTTGGCATTTGAACAAGATCTTACGTGCTTCAATTCGAGTTCTAATACATCATTGATTTTGGAATACGTCGATATTAAAGACGTGAAAAATTCCGAAACATCTTGTTGTGTTCGTTCTTCGAAGCGTTCTCCGACAGATCTTTTAACCGCTGGAATATTGCAACATTTATGCTCAGATACGCGCAGATAGCATCAGTCAATGCGTTTTTTACTTTATTTTTCAGTATTTGTTGTCTGATACTTACACAACGAAACACACATTGCAATATTACATTAGCATAACACGAAACATGATCGTCATTGCAGAGGCCGTATATTTTCTATGTATACTTTCTGATTCCTCGCAATCATAATTCTGTCATCAATGATATTAGGTATAGTCCATCGTGTGAATTTTCACAGCCTTTTTTTCGGAATGGATTTGTGATAGCTGAGCTTTGAAAACAGATCTCAGTTGATTATATTCTACAATAGCTCCCGAGTTTGCTTTAACGGATTGCCGGATAAAAATTTATCAAATGTGTAGGTTTTCTAGTGTACTAACTCGTGACAAACCTACATAAGCTTGAACACACTCGTTCCTAGATCCATCATTGCATTTTTACACATAATTTCTTGACTTTTGTGCATAGTTATTCCATAATTAAGAGACAATGGAAATTGTTTCCGATGTACCACCATTTTGTGAAATACTTCGAATTTAATATAATATCTATTTTCGTTATTGTGGTTTCTTTGTTATCCGAAATAACTATTTTAATGGAATTAATACGATTTCCATCAACAGAGCGATTAACTGCAACTACATTGCTTATCGTTCCATTAACAAGTCCAAAGTTACATTAATGTTTCGTCGAATCATCACTTTAGCGCCAATTTTAATCGCTATTACTCTTTCAATGTCAGTTGTTCCGGAACTTTGTCATCTTTGTCTTCCAAAATTTTGTGCACTTTTTTTCTCATTGCTGAAGCTTGAACAGTCGACATCATCTTCTTCTATCAATAGAATTTCATCGCCGTCAATTTTATCGAGTATTGCCGTGTTCAAAACCTTGCACAAATAACACGTGTGTAATAAACATATTGTATCAACTGGTAATTAATTCATATAAGTGCAAAGTTTATTCAATCTTTCGCAATTACTTCCTTTAAAATGGATTTTTCTCGACTGAAGAACATTGATATTAGAATCCGTTACCAAATCTATTCGTATTTTAGAAAGTATATCAAGATATGTGTTGTCGCATTTTTGTCGCATATTAATCAAGAGTTTGTCGTAATCTCCACAAATCAGATCCATCCATGATATCTAAATACTTGTGAATTTCTGATCGAAACATTTTCACGAACGAAGATTGTTCTTTTACAGGGGCAAGCTGCAACAAGTCTTCAAACAAAAGAATATGTTTTCTGCCAAAGAAACCATCATTTGTATTTGTCGTATCAAAGATTTCACATAATCGTGGATTGATAAACATAAATGTCACATTCGAAATCATGGATACTTCATCGATTATAAATAATTCGATAGCTTTTAATTTGTTTCTTAAAGTTTTCAAAACTATGTCTGACATGTGTGTATATTTTACTTTAGATTGGGTAACGGGTAGCTGAAACATTTTATGGGTCGTCAAGCCATTGATATTGAATACCGCGATACCCACGGGCACAGATATGGCAGTCGCTTTTTTTAAATGTATTTTGATCCAATGTTTAATCATTTCAATAAGAAAACTTTTTCCTGTACCACCCTCGCCACTTACGTATAGTCACAAAATCTGATTTTTATTTTGTAAAACTTGACATACTCTATCGAAGACTCTTTTCTGGTCTTCGTTTAATCGTGACATCATTTGCGATAAATCAATCGGGGCGTTAATCTTATCAAAATCTATCAGATTTTTCATCGCGTCGTCAGTTTCTATCGGATTGCAATTCACTATCATCGAATTTGTCTCTATCTGCTATTTTCAGATCATTTTCGTGCTTCTCGATTAATTCAGCAACGAGCTCAAAAGCTGTATTTCTTCGAGCCTTTCGTGATATTTCATCGCCTTCGTCAAAGCAGACGCTGAATTCTTAAAAGCATCCGTGTAAGTCTCGTATGCACCTTAGATTTCACTCAAATCTCTCCACAGTTTAAACAAAAGAAGCAGCGAGTTAAAGTAGTTTTTCAATTTTTACATTAAATCGAATGGTTAATTAAATAACACTTTTTTCATTTTTTTTTTTAATAAACCCAATACAAGTTTGTATAATAATATTCGACTTCGTCATTTTTTGGCACCTGTCTTGTAATTTCCCAAAATCTGGCAAAATCGTACAAATTCAATGAATCTAATTCCTTAAGTCTGCTTGGATAATAATCATCGATAAGCGACGGACAATAAATATTCGTAGAATTTTCATCGAGAGCTTTAATTTTATTAAATATTTTCTGTTTCTCATCTCATTAACGTCAATCCATTTGACAATGGTATCACTGTACCATACAAGGGATTTCCTAGCAGAGTGTCCGCAGCTTCTAAAGTACCGCATTTTCTATTATTCAATGAACGCATCACAAAATTCCACAGTTTCGATGCCAAGGGCTTATTAGAATCTATCATTGCAAAGTCTATATTGCATTTCTCCGACTTTGTCGTGTATTTTGTTAAGTACGAGTTTAAAAACTCTGATTTTTTTCCAATAAATTGTATGTCCATATTTCCCTCCCAAGCTAATTTGATAGCTGGATTATAATTTGCAACCTTTAAGGCATTTCCCTCTTGGAGCGAACAAACATATTCACCCTTAAATCATCAGATGACAAAATGAAATATTCTGATTATGTAAAATAATTCTTTGCTTTATGCGCTACTATTTCCAAACATTTTTTATTTTTGCGCTGCAACTCTTAAGGCACTTCTCTCTTGGAGCGAAAGTGTTGGACACTTTATAGTAGCAAGCTTTCAAAATAATCCAAAACAATGCTTGGAATATGATTGGAATATGATTTAAGAAATCAATCAAAAAATCTTCCACCTCTATGTCAAATCTCTATGTCAAAAATTGTGTTAAAATCGAAGAGACGAAGAAAATGTGGTTGCGTTCCACGAGAATGGGCGATGAAGGGATCCATTCTTTATTTTTAATATATTCATACAATCCGCATGATTCAGATAATGGATTAATAATGGATTTGAAGCCTACCTTTTTGAGATACAGCGTAATGCGTCGTCGATTTGTGCGCATTGTCGTGCGATTGCGGATACGCTGCGATGAACACGTTGTTTTGCTCATTCCGGGCCGCAGAGAGGACGTCATTTTTTGTGCAGTTGGGGCTCGATGTCCTTGACACATACGGCTTCATTGTCAAGACGGCTATGTGCTCCGCTGCGTGTTGGACGCGCATTTCTGCGAGACCGTCATGCGTAAGATGGAGTGTCAGGTTCTAAAGAAGCGAAGGGCTCTTTTAGCTCGGGGTCTGTCTGGGGTCTGACGACAACCATGTGTAAAAATGTATATATAATATACGTATTTAGATAATATTTAATATTATATGGAATAGGATTCTAGCTTTAAGTAGTATCCCGGAGGTGGGAACGTATACTCCACAACTTAGATGCACCCTGATGAAATGCCGCCGGGTAAATGGTTCCGAATGTGGTGTGCCCAATGTGGTCATGCGGAGGTGCTGAATAGGAGAAGTTTTTTAGCAAGTAGGCGATGATGTCCGCTGTCCTTCCTTATAAGAGGGATGCAGACTCACCGAATCATGCACAATCAGGAGACCGGATCCTGGTATATTCCCCTCATCCGGTTAGAATCTCCTTCAGAGGTGTTTCGGATAATGGGCTATGTTAAAATTTTTCTCCTCCTCGCAAACAAAAAAAAAAGTATGTTCATACAATATTAAAAATTCATTCTGTTGCAATCGAAATAAATATTAAAGGTTGTGTTAAAATCGGAAAGACGAAGAAAATATGGTTCTCACAAGAACGGCAGGGCCCATTATTTATTTTAAGTATATATTTATAATGACACGCGCTACAGCAACTGGGACGTAATGTTAGCTGTATAACAATAGGTTGCGATAATGACTATTACACATCTACTAGAAGTCTGTATATATATTTTTTTATCTCTTTATCGACCAGTTTTAAAATCGATCTATTTTAAATATATATATATATATATATATATATATATATATATATATATATATATATATATATATACTTGTCATTTTGTAATTATAACATTGAGAATGACCTGATCGGGCTCGAAACGCCATTTGTTATTTTTATTTGGCTTAGTTCTTTATACGTAGGCTGCTGGAAAAGTTTCTGCAATCTAATACTTCCAATGGCGCCAACGTTCTACTACTATCATACCCATAAAATTAGACGTTTTTAACCTATAATTCAGTTGACAGTTTGTACCTAAGCCAACTGTTTTGTTTGCATAGTATTTTAAAAGAAGTTATTGAGAAAATGGAAATTTCGCGTGAAAATTTTCGGGCAATGATTTTTTACGATTACAAATGTAATCTAACTCCGAAATAATGCATCGATCGACTTCATTTGGCTTTTGGGGATGAAGCACCATCCGATAGGACTGTTTATAATTGATTTACTGAATTCTAGCGTGGACGTACCTTTCTTTGTGACGAATTCCGTGAAGGTCGTCCTATCATCCACGTCTGTTGTTGCTACTAATGTTGATGCTATGCGTGAAATGATTGAGCGAGACCGGCATGTGACATACCGCGACATTCAGGCATCCTTAGGCATTGAAAGCAATACATACGATTTTGCATGATGACTTGAGCGAAAATTTTGCAGTTATTGGATCCCACACAATTTGATCGAAACTCAAAAACAGACTCGTAAATGGAGCAAAGAAATGCTCAAGAAATTCAACCAAGGTCGGTCAAATTTGGTTACAATATCCTTACTGAGGACGAAACATGGATCTATTCGTATGAGCCCGAAAGTAAACAACAATCTATTGTTTAGGTATTTCAAAATGAATCGAAATCAACAAAAGTTGTTCGTTTACGCAGTGCTGCCAAGTAAATGATTTCTTGTTTTTTCAGTTATACCGGACATGTGGCAACCGTGGCTTTAGAGGACTGTAAATACTGATTGGTATACAACAATTTGTTTGCCAGAAGTCATAAATGAATTGCGTAGAACAAATCGAAATCGTCGCATCATCCTTCATCATGACAATGCCAGCTGTCACACAGCACGTCAAACTGTTGATTTTTTATCCAGTAAAAATGTCGAATTGATCATTGTCTCATTGTCCGTATTCACCTGATTTATCGCCTGATGACTTCTTTTTGTTTCCAAACATTAAAAAGAAGATGCGTGGTGAGCGATTTGAGTCGCCTGAAGCAGCTGTTGAAACATTTCGTTCACTGAGGTTATAGCCTCAGAGTGAAAAAAAAGCTTCGAAATTGGTTCGAGTGTAAAAATGTATCGATGTGAAAGACGAATACTTCGAAAAACAATAAAGCCATTTGTCGAATTTTACATGTTTTTTTTCACATTGTTTGCAGAAACTTTTCTAGCAGCCTACGTAATTATATGCAAACTTTAGATAGCGTTTTCATCATATTTCGGTAACTTTTACTTAACTTTATTCTTTTTTTCAATCTTATTATTAAATAACTTTTATTATTATTATTTATTAACATAGACCTGCGGCATACGATACTTGTGTTCCCACTACATTTCCTGCAATCTTTGGAAGGTATCACCTACCTCTTACGTTAAGAAGTTATTAAAAATGAAATAGGGAATTTAATTCCGATGACGCTGATTGTGACACATATAGTCAAGGTAGTGACCCTTAGTAATCATCGAAGGACAATTCATCTCCCATGATCTTAATTCTCCCTTGACACATTATGAAGATTATCACACCGAACAATCTTCAGAAAATTGTATCACTCACTCATGACGCGTTATGTTATACAAAAAAATTAATTTGACAATGACCTTGACTCACAATATCAAGGTCACGACTCTGAGTGACACTTTCAGCCGGCGAGGGTGAGAGAGGACAAAAGGGAGTGAGATAGGACGAAAAAGAGAAGGGTGGTGGAAGAGAAGGGGGGGGGGATTCGAGTTGATCGAAGTTGGGAGAGGTGTCAGTGAGAAGAGAGGTGCATGTGACTGGACAGAAAAAATGGAGAAGAAGAAGATGTTACTTCATTTTTCATGAAAATTATCACTCTTCGATCGCTTGTATGTTCAGAACGGCTTGATCGATTTTTTTTTTACTCAAATTACTCGTAGCGATGCTGCCTTTCAGGTTATGTTATGTGCAATTCAAAATTTTTTATATTTTAGTAGTTCTGTATTCTCAAAAAATCGACTTTGATGACTCGAGATAAGAGACTTGTAGTGTTTTTATGTCTTTTACTTTTTTTTTTAACATGGCCGGAGACACTATCGTCTTCTGATTTAGCGCCTATTATTGATATCATTCATATTAAGTAGATTTTTTTTGGGACTAATAATTTCTTCAGTAAGTAAACACGTAATAGTTAAGAGTTATCTCTCAAATTGACTTTTCCAAGTTTAGCACAAAATTAGTATCGTTACTGTTACAATGAAGTCGTTATAAATGATAAAATATTTTTATAAATGATAAAATTTATGGCGTTACTTTACTTCCTATCCCTGCATTTTTTATACAAATATATTTGCATAAAATGTTCCTTTTCAATTACTTCAGTCAAACGATTCATAAAATAAGAACCATTGAAAAATTCTTAACTTTGGGTAGCCTTTTCATCAGTGCAGTGTAGGGATCGGCGATGTTAGGCGATTAATTGATACATCAATGTTTTCTTTGACTGAAGCAAATATTTTTATTCAATCGATTTTCTCTGAACGATTAATCGATGTCCGATTAATTTTTACCCAACATCGGTTGCCAGTGATGTCATTTCTCTAGGCATTACTACGTTCCTACGACGCGTTCATACATGTGCATTGGCTGCGTTCGGCAGCGAAAGTAACTTTGCAATTATAAAATTCTTCTTTCTTTATGATTGATTTAGGACCACTGTCACCAAGCTCAACTTAATTAAGCCGATTAATCCATTGGAATTGACCAATCGCCATCTGTTTTTAAACAAAATGACAAATGCGATTGGATAATTCCGAGGGACTAACTGGCCTAGTTAGATTAACTGAGCTTGGTAACAATGGCCCTTATACGTTTAGATCTGTAAAGAACCAAAAGCAAGAACCAATCATATTGAAGAATTTTACAACAGTTACAAAGCTGCTTTCTCTGCTGAATGCAGCCATTGGCCATTGTATGAGGTTTGGTGCGAAATACAAATAATCGCAGTGATGGATTCCAAAGAGAGCGAAGGTTAATTAACTTTAAAAATATATATGTAATTAAATATTTATTCTATTCTGAATGCATTTGCAATAATCGTTGTGCTTGTGAGTCGTGCGTAGCAAACTTAACCTTTTAACTTAAACGAAAAAAATAATTGAATTTAGGGCCTTTATTCTGTACACACTATGCATGATTGTCGGTGTTGTTGATGTTGCGCAGTTTTTTTGATAATAAAAAAAACTATGCAACGATACAGACAATCATCGGTAATGTGTACAGAATAAAGGCCATACTAATAAATTTGTACCAGCAAAAGTAACTGCTTTAATGAAAACTCATTTTTCTTATATAATAATTTACTAGCTGCGTTCAATAGAAAAAGCAACGTCTGTTATAAGATTTTTTAATATATCATAAAATATAAAACTAATTCATATCAAAGAATCTTACATTGCAATTACAAAGCTTTTTTTCTGCTGGAACATAACCATTGTTCTTATTATACAGAAGATGAAAGACGATTCACCATATATTTTCGAATCAACGATCAAGAGCCTTTTTCATTTAATTAGACTTAATTACACATACGTGAATATATCTAGATAAAACATAAGTATGAAATATGTTTTATCTTTATTCTTTTTCTTTTATTTGAAATGAACACAAATTTTTGTATTTTTTATTCTGGCTAAATGTACATAAAAATCATATCATTGCAGACAATGATGATGCAGCCTATGAATATGTGCTAGAGCAATTGAAAATTGGCAATTGTATCTTGATGGAGACAAAATTGAATGTCTATGTCGTTTAATTTTGTCTCCATCATGTAAGATACAATTGCCAATTTTTCAATTGGTGACATTAATTAGTGAGTAATTTTTAAATTCTAACGAAATGTGTCCACAAAAAAATAACCTAATTACACTATTTTTAAAGCTTTCCGAGATGAATATTCCGTCATCATCGTCCTCTGTTGTAAGTGCTAATATGAGTGATCGTGTAGCTCTAAAGGTTTAATAAACCAAATAGATCTATATCATAAATAGATCTATTCTTATATATATATCTTTAATTTTTTATTACTAGAATATAATATTCGCGCACTTCGCGCGCACTACTAAACTTTTAACATTTATATATACAAATATGTATAATATATTAATATATGAAACTTGCAATAACATTGCAGAAACGTTGCAATATTGCAGATTGCGCTGTAATATCGCTGCTTATAGATATTAGGAATTGTAATATATAATACATATTATGGCACAAATTGTTACAGAGACATTAAAAAGATTTTGGCTTTTGAGTAATAGATTACACATATGGAAACATACATCAATTATATGTTATATGATTGTTAATTATTTCCATTATTAATTTAAGAATTATAGTGTTCGTTAAAACATTTCAACAGTCATCGCCAATGCGCGACAAGATTTTTCAAACTTTATAATTAATTATCATATTGTAATTTTTTGAAATATTTGGATTTAAAAAATTCTTTGAATATTGTAAAAAAAAAAGAAATAGATTGGAGTTTCTTATTATTTCCATTTCATCAATTAAGAATATGTACAAAATAGGAGTACCTGTATAAAGCGTAAAATATACAGAGTGTGTCACAATTATCGCATTTCCTCTTCAAGACATATTTTTGAGATAATTTCTTAATCAATAATTAGTTTCAGATTAAAGATGTTTCAAAATGTATTAAACTAATATTTAATCTTCAGAAACATCGAATCACAGCATAGCAAAATGTTACAAAAATGTAATAAAAACTGTTTAATGTTTATTAAAGTATATTATCCTGCTAACGTTGTAATTCAATATTCAAGAAAAGTGGTTCAATATTTATTCGATATCATATAAATTTCCAAAAATATTATAATTCATGAATTAATTTATACGTAGGCTGCTGGAAAAGTTTCTGCAAATAATATAAAAAAAACATGTAAAATTCGATAAATGGCTTTATTATTTTTCGAAGTATTTGCCTTTAAGATCGATACATTTTTGCATACGCTCGAACCAATTTTCGAAGCATTTTTTCCACTCTGCGGCTGTAACCTCAGAAATCAGTGTACGAAATGTTTTAACAGTTGCTTCAGACAACTCAAATCGCTCACCACGCATCTTCTTTTTAATGTTTGGGAATAAAAAGAAATTATTAGATGATAAATCAGGTGAATACGGACAATAAGTCATCAATTCGACATTTTTACTGGATAAAAAATCAATGGTTCAACGTGCTGTGTGACAGCTGGCGTTGTCATGATGAAGGATGATGCGATGATTTCGATTTGTTCTACGCAATTCATTTATGACTTCTGACAAACAAATTGTTGTATATCAATCAGTATTTACAGTCCTTCGATCCTCTAAAGCCACGGTTGTCACATGTCTGGTATAACTGAAGAAACAATTGCTGTCAAGCAATCATTTGCAGTACTGCGTGAACGAACAACTTTTGTTGGTTTCGGTTCATTTTGAAATACCTAAACAGTGGATTGTTGTTTACTTTCGGGCTCATACGAATAGATCCATGTTTCGTCTTCAGTAACGATATTGTAACCAAATTTGACCGACCTTGGTTGAATTTCTTGAGCATTTTTTTGCTCCATTTACGAGTCTGTTTTTGAGTTTCGATCAAATTGTGTGGGATCCAACGACTGCAAAATTTCTGCTCAAGTGATCATGCAAAATCGTATGTATTGCTTTCAATGCCTAAGGATGCCTGAATGTCGCGGTATGTCATATGCCGATCTCGCTCAATCATTTCACGCATAGCATCAACATTAGTAGCAACAACAGACGTGGATGATAGGACGACCTTTACAGATTTCATCACAAAGAAAGATACATCCACGCTGGAATTCGGCAAATCAATTATAAACAGTCCTATTGGATGGTGCTTCATCCCCAAAAGCTAATGAAGTCGATCGATGCATTGTTTCGGAGTTAGATTACATTTGTAATCGTAAAAAATTATTGCCCGAAAATTTTCACGCGAAATTTCCATTTTCTCACAAAATAACTTCTTTTAAAATACTGCAAACTAGTTGGCTTGGGTACAAATTGTCAACTGAATTATAGGTTAAAAACGTCTAATTTTATAATAGTAGCAGAACGTTGGCGCCACTGGAAGTATTAGATTGCAAAAACTTTTCCAGCAGCCTACGTATTTAAATATGTTTATTTTTAAGATGTAATGATGACCGTAAATCATATAGACGAAACTTTTAAACGAGCAAATTCTTTCAAGAGTTAGTTTAATATTTTTTAAAATATTAGAAAATTAGTTAATATTATCTAAAATAATCTGTAATGTAATTCTAATTATTGTAATTTTACGTGAAATTTATTCGGAAATAATATTTTATGTTTTTGTAATTTTATTAATATTTCTCGCTGTTATTTGCAGAAGTACAAACATGCAAATAGAATTACTAATACTTTATATATGATTACGGAGTAGATTACATGCCTTTATCAGTCGTCAAGAAAATGATGGTTTTAATCTATTAATGAAAACAGTATCTCTCCTGTACAATCTTCTAAGTAGGAAAACGATTACAAAAATGATAAAAACTCGATACGATGTACTGAAAGAGTCGTTCAAGATAAATCCTCAAGGTGCTTCCTCGTACACATATGGACTGATATAAGTAATCAGAGTTACCTTGGGATAACCGTGCACTACCAATCGATGGATCTCACGATGAAAAGCGTATGTGTCGATGTCTTTTCTTTAGATGCACATCATACTGCAGAGTACATTGTCGATTCTTTACTTTCGGACAAATTTCAACTTGGATGAAACAAAAATTACTGCTATTGTTAGCGATAATGCGTCAAATATGAAAAAGGTCATAGTTTGATTAATAAGCAAAAGCAAATAGGATGTTTTGCTCACACCATGTCTCACCTAATTTCAGATGTATTGCATACTATACCTGTTACGAAAAATATTATCGCAAAAGTGAAAACTATCGTTGGTCTCACAAGGAGAAGTGTCGTGGACCTCTGGTGAATTAAAGAGACTCCAGATATGCGATGGCAAATCGGAGAGAACAACCTTGAAATTTATTCAAGATTGTCCAATTCGATGGAATTCCACATTCTCGATAGATTTTTGCAACTAAAGGAATATGTTTACCCTGTGATTTCAAAGTGTCCAAATGCACCAGACATGCTTTCGCAAGAAAAGTGTTGAAAGACTTGATATTACTTATGAAGCCTATTGAGAATGTTATCTGGGATATCAGTGGAGAGTTTTACTCAACATGCGGTATAATTATGTCTATTGTACATTGTATGGAGGCAACAATCGAAATATCGCCGTGTCTACAGTACTAGGAGAAGAATTTAAAGAAAGGCTACCGACAGAGATTCAAAATCGATTCAAAGATTTTGAATTAAATTCAATATTGGCTAGTTCTACAATCCTCGATCCACGTTTCAAGAAACTTCATTTCAAAAATGCATTGGCAGCTTCTACGGCGATAACTTGCATAAATAATTTAATTCAAGATAATGTCGTTAAAAATAAAGAAAACCTGAATGTACAATTGGACAAAAGGACACAGATACAAATAAATGTTTGGGACTATCATGACAACTTGGCAGCAAAAAATATTGACTTTATTGACTGTTTACAAAAAAATAATGACGTTACACATTGAATTGAGGCACTATTTGCAGCAGCCAATAATTCTTCGCGAAACAGATTAAACATTGGAAATCTTTAAAAAATATGTTTCATCCCTATACGTATTAGCTTGGCAATATGGAAGTGCCATTGCTACATCAGTTCCAGCTGAAAGAATATTTTCTGATGCTAGTCGAATAAAATCTGATGATAGGAACAGACTAACTAGCACTTAAACTATTATTTTTAAGTTCTCTCTTCTCTTTCTCTTTCATGAAAAGAATGGGGATTAGTTGTAAGATACTAGTTTAGCACGTGTTTTTTATGTTCCTGTATTAAATGACTTATTTTATATAAAATACTTTATATAGTTTATTAAATATATATGTACTAAAAAATATATAAAATTTATATAGAGTTTATATATGTGCACCGCGCGGAAAGATTCGAGTGAGAGAACGGCACACGGTTGATATGATACACGACAGTAAAGAGAACTCCGTTTCTTTGTAATTTAACAAAAGAATTTTCTTTAATATGCACAGTTACAAATTCAGAAAATATAATTAATTAAATATTAGATTAACAGAATATTGAATGCGGTCACCTTTTCCAAATTGTATTTGGAATCGCGATGATGGAAAATCTCGGCGATTTTCTCGGCACTTCTCGAAAAGATCTGTCTTATAGCGGTTTTCACTAAGCGGTTAGCATGGCGGTTTTACGAAGCGAGACTATATAGTAGCGAGACTATGACTCTAAGAACTCTAAGAAGTCTAAGGAGTTTAAGAAGGAGGAACGGCGAGATCGAAGCATTTATTGCTTTCGGCCTGGGCTTTTTTCTTGGGAGAAATCCAATAAAATTTTGCCACAATCATAATTATTACGTGGCATTGGTTGTACAAAATTGATTGGCGCTTTCGATTCTTTTCTAACGACGTTCAACGTAACAATCATGCGCGACAGAAAATCCATACGGGATTGGTGACAGCGCGTGACGTATTCGTCGGAGCGCGGCGCTCGCGTGCACGAATTGAATTGTTCTAAAACTTTCGATTGTCCGTTGCCGGTGCCTGTTTGCGTGTACCGAATTGTTTTGAAAAGGCTAAAGAACGACGAATCCCTGACTTTGACGAGGGACTAAGTCTCGGACCCGCTCGCGTGAAAGATCAAGTAGTTCAACCTTAGCGTGCTGATTCAAGAACAATTACGAGCGGGGCGATCGCGAAAGCGTTCTTGCTTTTTTCCTGACTACCGATCTCAAACTGATAATTCTCTGAAGTGTTTCATACAACTTAATGCCGTGAGGTCTCGACTTTGTACAAATGTAAGATAAGCTTCCCTTTCGTGTTAAACTTGAGTGATTCTCTTCTAAGGTTTTAGTTACAAACAATAAAACAGTAAGATAACCCAGACAATTAATCTTGACCTGTGTAACGCGCGGACCTGCCTCCTCATTATACACAAATCGACTTATTTGTTCTTTATCACCAATGAGAGTATTTATTTTTAATCGCACAGAAAAAAACTTTCCACATGTCGGACTGCGGCGCTTTACTTGCATCGAATACTATAAAATAAAAGTAGATATACTGGGGGTCTAAGCCTATGGGGCTAGGGGGCAACCATGCAGGAGATGTGGCGGGAGCGCGTTACTTGTCGGCGCGGGGCATACTATAAAGACTCATATTTTCACTGTATTATACAAAAGAAACTCGTACTCTATTAATTCTTCCATCCTTTCTTCACTCGTAGCACGCGCGCTCTATCTTTCTCTAACATGCAAGCCTTTCATCGATTGCGAACTATTAGCTTTAGTTTTTAATAAGTACGAAAACCGATGTAATAAGATGTAAATAAAACATTTTTGTTCGCCTTATTTCATGTGTATTGTCTTTTACTTCCCATCCTTTGCCTCGACGCGCCAGGAAAAACCATAAAAATTGAAAAACTGTATCATACAAAAGAAACTCGTACTCTATTAATTCTTCCATCCTTTCTTCACTCGTAGCACGCGCGCTCTATCTTTCTCTAACATGCAAGCCTTTATTATCGATACATTTTTAAAGAAAAGAAAAATATGTCATGGTCAAATTCAAACCTTTATTATCAATGCATTTTTAAAGAAAAACATGGTCTAATTTTGATAACAAAAAAAGGAGCCCTATTGTGTAGGAGCCCTATTGTGTAGGAGATTAGACCTTTCCCCCTCTTTCCCCCGCGTTAGGTATTCCCCGCGCCTACAAGTACTTCCCCGCACCCCGCATTCCCCTCTAGCCCCATGGCTTAGAACCCGCCTAGTATATCTACTATAATACAATAATTCATAATAATAACAGTCATATGATTTATTTCGTATTTTATACTTTTTGATTTTAAATCGATGAATCGATTTTTTCTCCGAATAATCGATTTTCGAACATGGATGTTTTTAGTGACCGAATATTTTAACATGATGTTTTTTCTGAACATCGCCCATCCCTAGTGCAATGTTTTAAACATTTCGGTAACTTTTATTTAATTTCATTCCTTTTTTCAATCTAGAATTATTACTTAACACAGACCTGCGGCATGCGATATTTTTTCCCACTACATTTCCTACAAACCTAACCTTCGGGAGAGTTAGCAGTCACCCATCTTACATTAAAAAATTATTAAGAATGAAATAAAGAATTGAACTCCGACAACGCTAACCGTCACATATATTGTCAGGGTAACCCTGAGTGACCATCGGACACTTTCAGCAGGCAAGAGTGAGAGAAGACGAAAAGAGGTGAGAGAGGGTGAAAGAGAGTGAGATAGGACGAAAAAGAAAGGAGTGGTAGAGTGAGTGGTGAGGGTCAAGGAGGGGTGGAGTGGGTTGAAATTGAGTGAGGTGTGAGTAAAAGGTAAGAGAGAAGAAAGATACATGTGACTGCGGACAGAGAAGAAGAAGGAGAAGGAGATGTTACTTCATTTTTCATAAAAATAATCACTTTTTGACCGCTTGTATGTCCAGAACGACTTGTATGTCCTTGATCGATTTTTATTTTTTTTTAACTCAAATTACTCGTGGCGATGCCTTTCAGGATATGTTACGTGCGATTCAAAATTTTTTTTATTTTAGTATTATAGTTCTGTAACCCCAAAAAATGGACTAAAAAAGTGGTAGCTCGGGATAAGAGACTTGCAGTGTCTTTATATCTTTTACTTTTTTTTTAACATGGTCGGAGATACTACCGCGTCTCTTGATAGGGATGTATGGTGGTATGGATGTGGATGAATGCGAGAGGCAGTTATGAAGGGAGGACTCGTAAGAGAGAAAGAAAGAATGAATGAGAAGACACGAGGAAACACCTGTTCTTAATTACTTAGTGAATTACTTACTTACTTTTATGAATTTCTCGAAATATTCACTACATTCGAAGTTACAATTTACGTTAGAGATTGAAGGTGACAGATTAAATTTCCTCAATGTTATTCATATCAATATTATTATTGCAAGTTAGAGTTTAATGTTTTTCACAAATTAATCTACTCTTCGAGTAGAATAGATACTTCAGCTTTTTATATTATTGTTTCACAAAAAAAGAGATCTTTTGATAAGCATGGCGGACAAAGCGTTTTTATTATTCCATTCTCAATATTACGAAAGAAAATCTGAATTTTATAATTAGAACCTATTTAGATAATGATTATCCCATAAAGTTCATTTTTTTATCAATTTACGATTAGGATCCTCATGAAAACGCAAGATTCTTAAGTGGATCCTAAAGATTAATTATAGTATAAGTGGGACTTATATACGATTTATGTATCGTTAACACATCACTACATACCATTACATCAGGCCTGTCCAATTTGAGCTCTGGAGCCAAAATGTAAAGCTATCGATGCAAAAAATTCAATGTGAGTAAGATTTCAGGGACTGTACAATGTTAATAAGCATCACTTATTCGTATCAATACTTTACATTCCCCGAAATCTTATCCACATTAAATTTTTTTGCGTCAATGGCTTCGCATTTTGGATTCCGGAGCTCAAATTGAACAGGCCTGCACTACATCAATATTATTCACGCATATCGCGCATACACATAAATTTTCATATAACAATAACGTTTTAATTTGACATTGTTTCCTCGTGTACATTACTAGTATCTGAACTACCATTTCGTAAGAACAAATTGCACTTTTATACGAGCAAATGTCACGATGTGACAACTCTGTATTAAAAATGGTGAAGAAGGTTTCAATTTTGAAACTTTTTGACGTTCTTGGCCCAAATTCCACCTCACAGACACATATTAGTGCATATACTTTAATCTTGGAAAAGGATTTTCGAATCTATAAAAGATAAGAAAGTAATTGTTATACGAAAATTATATAATTAGTCGATAATACAAACGCCTTTAGGATCCCTTTAAATTGGCAGATACTTATACATCTAAAAATGAAAAAACTCAAAAAGGAAAAAATTTATGGTTTACTATTTCATATTTTTCTGGCATCTAAATGAAAAATCTAATAAAAAATTTAAGAACATAAAGACCTCAAATTATCGTTCTTTAGCTTGAACAGACTTAACGGAATTATAAAAATACAGAAAGACGTTTCTCTCACCATTTAAAGAAAAATGTCCATAAAATTTTTTGCAAGGGTTGTAACGTCTTACGTAGAGCAAATTGGGACAAAATTAAAAACTAGAGTATAATGATATCAATAAAAGATCAAATAATCTGTTATTTTGAAACATACAATATAATTTAACCATGAATTTTATTTGGAGAACATCAAAATTCTTGACAATGAAAAGTATTTGGGTCGGAGCTTAATTTACAGAGATGCTTAATAAAAAAATAATAGAAAAGTTTAAATTTTCAAAAGTTCAAAATTTAACACAGAATTTGTACACCATATTTATGTTAACATTCTTAATAAATTTCAGTAATTCATGACCATATTATTACATAAGTTTGACAATCTACATATTTAATTTTGGTGACACTTATATACTTATATTTTAGATATTGTTTATTATTTGATTCGTTTTTTACTTACAACATGTATGCCTCAACTGTCACTGTCACACTGGGCTTTGTTACATATAGTTATTTTTTATATTTTCACCCATCTATTCTTATCGATTATTGATTGTTTTACATATTGAACTTATGCGGTCGTAAGATGTGGCAAATAAGTCATACAGATTTTATGCACATGTATAACTGTTTACTATTTTGTCATTTTTGTTTTTTTCTTCAACGTTCTTAACCTAACAGTTGAATGATAGTTGTACTTTTCAAATTTTATAATTTGAGGGACTAGCTGTACTCTTTAATTTATCATTTTGTGACTACTCATTGAATTAGACTATCAAAAGGATTGTTCTAACACGCTGAAGATGGCTTGAAGTTAATCAAAGCGTTTAATTATTTTATAATTTTCCATGTAAGATTTTGAAATGCATATGTTTTACAAGGATTATCTCGCGTGAAGGCTCTCAATTGCTCGGTATTTAATAATTTTTATCGTAAACAATAATTCCATGTACGCTTTGCGGATAGTACGGGGAACGTATACAGACATTTATAATTACGAAGAGACAATGGAAAATTGACGAAATGTTCAAAAAAGGTAATACTTTTCGTCCATACTTCTTTGACTAGTGTTCCTATAATAATAATTAAGATAAAAAACCGTTAATAGTCAAATTTACGTTATAACACTGATTTTGTTTGTCATTTGCAAGTTGACAACTATTAGAGAAATTGTAGATATGTATAATATACAGAAAATATGATATGTCAAATGCTGTATGTCAAATGTAGCTGAGAGAACACAATCAATACTAGAAATGAAAATACCTATAACGGTCGAAGCTGGATCTTCGTTGTTTTAAATAATTAAATCTTGAATTACTATATATTCGTATATGTATACTTGCATTGTATATTATATTGTAGTCATTATAAGAAGAACGATCGTGTATGAATAAATTGAATAAAGTAAAGAACGGGGTCAAAGTCAAATGTTACGAATATATTTAATCAATTTTTTGTTCCAAATGCGTGCAATCACACATTTGGGATAAAAAATTGATTAAATATATTCATAACATCTATATTGTAGTCTTTCGAATTATACACGCGTCGAATTATTTTTCTAGACTATAAACGCAATTAAACTACTCTAATAATCGCGAATTAAATTAACAAGCAATTTTAATAATTTGATGTTACAATCAGGCATCATATTTAAAGATGTTAATATGTTGAAAAACTGTTAATAAAAATTTATTGCGAAAAATATTACCTCGGCTGGGAGTCGAACCCCTCTCTATATTCCGTACAAGCGTCCTAAGCATTTAGACACCGAGGCCTTCGTAATATTCTTCGCAATAATCGGTATAAGGAAACAACGTCTTTCTTTTAAGCGATGCAATATTGTTGTGGCCGATTCCTGCCTGTGCGTCGATTCAAGAGGTACACGCACTCCCGAATCGCCGAAATGGAATACACGTGTAAAAAAAGGAACAAGAAACGTTTATTAGAGAAGAAACACAGAGCACAGTACGATAAAATGCTAGAGCAGATGTAAAGATACGTCCGGACATGACGACGGCTTACATTCGAATTTGAAGATTTTGTTGTTAGACAATCAAAGGGTGAATCGCTCGGCAACGCACTCACTTCTTTACAACACGAGTGTCAGCAAGACACGGGCATAACAATATTATAAAGATATTAATATGTTGAAAAACTGCAATCGCAATAAAAAAAATTGCGAAAAATATTACCTCGGCCAGGAGTTCTAATATTGATTGTGTTGTCACATATGTGGTCTAAAATAAAGATTCTTAATATTGTTTATATTACGTTATCTAAAAGAAAGATATTTTCTTGTATCGATTAACATGTATCGATTATGTGAAGAATATTATTAAAGCCTCGATCTAAACGCTTAGTTTGTACGGAATACAGAGAGATCCGGGTTCGATTCCCAGCCGAGGAAATATTTTTCGCAATAAATTTTTATTAACAGTTTTTCAACATATTAACTTTTCATTCAACGTATTATTTTTATAACATGATATCTGATTGTAGTATCAAATTATTAAAATTGCTTGTCAATTTAATTCGCTATTACTAAAGTAGTTTAATTACGTTTATAATCTGGAAAAACAATTCGGGGCGCAGTTCAAAAGACAACATGGTGTACTATATATATCATATATGCAAGTATACATATATGGTATATATACGTATAGTAATTCAAGATTGAATTATTTAAGCAATAAAGATCCAGCTTCGACCATTATAAACATTTTAATTTCTACTATTGATTGTGTTCTCACATATGCTAAAATAAAAATTCCTAACATGTAGCTGAGTTTGATTAAATGAGCATGATGTGGTTAGAAATAACATTTTTTATCAGATCTCTGCAAATGTTACATTATCTACTGCCAGCACTAGATAATAAAGAAAACGTAAAGGATCGAATATGTGATTTTCTATAATTTACTTGTAAGTCGCGGTTGTTTTGGCTATTGCAATTCATTTAAAACTCGCGGTTGGCTACTACGTATGACGGATTTCGACAATCAATCAAAAGTTGCGACAACGTTGTCCTAACTCTTATTATAGGAACATTATCTTTGACAATATAATACATTATCAATCTAATATAATATATTATATTATATATTATATAATATATTATTTATCTTTGACTTTCTATTTTGTAATAAGCTTTACATTTTTCAAAGTACAGATATAGTAATATATTTGGTGAATATTTATTTAAGTACTATATCTACTTCAACAAGAATAGAATCTGTATTAAAGGCAGATAACTTTTTATTGATAAAAAGCAAGTAATGATATTCATACTAGTTTATTTTTTCCTTATATCTACAATATGTATATAAATCAAACAAGCAATCTCATGTGGACAATTTTGATAAATGCTTTTTTGAAATTTTTCATTAACTCTCGAAAGGATTAAGCCGAGCATAGACTTTTACACAAAACGTAATGCACAAGAAAATCAATTAATAAGTGTCCTTTATTTTCTTTCTTTTTATGAAATAAAGAACTCTAATTGATTTTCTTATACGTTATGCAAGAGTCTGTGCTATCCACTTTAACTGGAGTTTTAGAATAAGTCAGTAATCGAAAGTCTTAATTGAAGTTGGCTAATAGCTAACTTCACGATTAAGGTTGAGACTTCCAATTACTGACTATTGACTGATTGTAGAACCTCTATAAGGTGTACACACTTTGGACGGGAGCACAATCTTGCACAACGTATAATGCATAAGAAAATAAACCAATCAAAATTCCTTCCTTTTCATGAAATAAAAGACTCTGATTTGTTGATTTTTTCTTGCTTTATGCTTTATGCATTAAGTTTTATGCAAAGGTTTTTGCTTCAACTCTTGCGTAACATATGAGGCACAAGAAAGTTAATCAGAGTCTTTTATTTCATATTCTCATTACTTAATTTTTTATGCCTTACACCTTATGCGTTATAAAATGTTATGCAAAAATCTGTGTTGCGTCCTTTATTGCAACTTTATAACATTGCCTTCGCGACGTGTGTGAGGCACATTTTTGCAGGCGAGAGGTTGGTATAAAAGATAATTCGAGATGAGTATTACGCTATTCAAAGATTTCAAATTTTCTTCGGCGTATGAAAGTCATTCACATATTTGTGTCCGTAAAACATCCTTGTATTCATTTCCGGAATTTCAATATCTGATTAGTTTTTATGAAGGATATACGCGGGTCTACTTACACCGTGGTAACCGACAGTAGACCCATTAATTTCCCGCCCATGTTAGATCCACCTGTGCCCACTCTATTTCCGTGAACCAACATTTCTTGGACGGTGGTAAAATCATCCAGTGTTTTTTTACGCACCATCTTCTTGTAACTTAGCTCGACGATGTTCAATGGTTTTTTGGACACTTTGTCCTCTGTATGTTCCCATATCACCAGATCTTTAGTCTGTTGTATCTGCTGCTGTTCCTGCTGCAGTATCAGTTCCTGTTGACGTTGCTTGCGCTCGCGTTCCAGTTGCCGTTTACGCTCCTCTTTGCTCCAATAGCGTCCGACCTAATAAATAATAATGTAAAAAATAAATAAATAAATATCAATAACGAAATTAATAAATTAAATGTTAAATCTCGTAAGATCGTACATATGAGAACACAACCAATACTATATAAATGTCCTTAATAGTCTAGCTGGATATTAAGTATTTTTGTATAATTCTATGTGAATTTTATATATTACTAGTCCAGGAGACCGCGTGAAAAAGTGACTATTTTCTAAAATTTAGATTTTTTTTTTATTTGATTGTATTCAGGATAAAAAGCAAAATCCTAGAATCAGCAGGTCAGACGTTAGCACCCCTGGCGCCTGCATTCCTTCAAAGATGTCAAAAAAGTAGTGTCACAAAAGTATTTTCTACAATAAAAACTGAAAATTTATGTATGGATAATTTATACAAGATGTAGAAATATAACCGTCAGACAGCCTAGCGCCAAAACATGGTAGTGTTAGCACTACCTTAAAGTTGCAAAAAAAATGTAACGTAACTATTTTGTAAAATCTGAAATTTGCAGAGTACTAAATTATTTAATGCTATTTATATAAGAAAAAAATAGTATAAACGGCTTTTTGACGGGACTAATATTTTGTTAGATGCAATCAAAGAGATAATATTACGCGCACAGCCCGTGGTTGCATTGATTTGCGCTTCTCCATCCTGGGTTTTTGTTGTATAACTTTCACATGTAATTAAATAATATTAATTTAAAAACATTGTTTTTTGATAAAATTGAGGAAAATATAAATAAAAAAATATATAAATAATTATATTTATAATTATTTATATATTTATATATATTTTAAACAATAAATCTATATTCATATCTGTTTAGAAATTGGAAATGTTTTAAAAATATTAATCATATCGAAACAATACGAAAAATATTAATTTAATTGCGCACAAATAATAATACGTACGATCCTGTAATATTAGAAACAATTCAAGGTGCGCGTGCACGCAGCCTAGAATATTGACGTATAATCGTGTTTCAGTGCATCCGTATAATTTCTCTTTTATTTATATATTGATATTCTAAGCAGATTGTTAAAATAAAATAAAATAAAATAATTCATAATACGATTTATATAAAAAAAATTTTATTAATAAGATTCCAGAATAGAGATTAAAATAGAATAGAATATAAGATTAAAATAGATTCCAGAAACTTATTTAAAACATCAAAGAAATAGGTCATAAGAAATTATTTAAAATAATAAATAATTAATTACTAAATAATTCTTATTTTATTTTAAAATACATGTTTTAATTAATATCATTTTAAATACAACTGACCTCTAGTTTTCATTCTTGTATGAGGCAAGGATTAGTCACTTGGATTTGAACTCTTTCATCGTTTTGCTAGTTTAAAGCATAATAAAGATTTCCATCTTTCAAATAAATAACGATTATCTTGATTTGAAAACAACAGTTGTGTCATTGTCGTCGAATAATTTGTGCGTTTCATTTTACATGTTTCATTAAGCGTGTCAGTTTCAAACAAAATCCAAGGTTACCAGAAAATTGATCGCTTTGACAAAAAACAGAGAATGCAGATTAATGTTGAAAGAAAGTAAGGGAATAAAATTTTTTGCTATCTTCTAAAAATTTTGTAAATTGTGTTTAAATATTTTTTTATTTTAATATATAAAATATTAAAATACACACAATAATTCTAGAAAATTATATATATATATATATATATATATATATATATATATATGTTTAAAATTTTATTTCGTTTCAAGATAAGTTAAAAAAGCTTTTATTGACGTTAGTGAAATAAAATTTTCAAAAAATTATCAATCACAACATAAAATACTTAAATTTAATGGAAAGCGGACGAAAAATTGAACAAAGCCTATCAGAATGAGAGAAGCCTATCAGAATTCATCACTTTCGGTCTCACTCTCACGAGAGTTTAAAGTAAATAAATATTTCAAAAATTAAATTATGTGTATATGAATTTAAGAAATTTTTTAAAATTAAAATATAATTTTATACGATGACTTGTAATTAAAAATAAAATTTTGAGCATTTGCAATTAATTGCAAGAGTATTATAAATTACTAAATTATAATTAACGTTTAGATATCAAAAGAATTAAATTAATTTTATTTTACTTGACACAGAATAATTTTAAATTCCTCGGCTATTTCTGAAGCAAATACAAGTAGAAGTACCAGCGCTGTCTAAATTATTAACCCAACATTCTGATAGCAGAGCGTGGTTACCGCAACTAGAGAAAGAAGCTGTCAAAAAAGAAAGCAAAGGCCGACAAGAGATTTTCGAACAGCAATAAAAGTAGAAAGCGGACACGCCGGAAGGTAAAGGAAAAAAAGAGTTACGATAGAATGGATAGAGTGAGTTCCGTTCCACAATTTACGACTACGAATTACTAAGTGTGGACTATGAAATTAAAAGCACTATTAGTATAGCAGTAGCAGTATTAGTAGGCTTAAAAAGAATGAGATATATCCTCGCAACTGATCCATAGGACAAGGAATGTGAGAAATGAGATAGCGATAACGATGACGCCGTATATATTATATTATAAACCTAACCTTATCCGATGATCAAGCCATGCAGTTTGCGAATGAAACCAACGCGAAAGCACGTGTGGGCAAAAGTTAAAGAAACATACATGGGACATCTTGAAGATTTTAAAATCGACATCACAGTTGAACTACGCAGCATAACAATGAGTGATAAGGAGACAGCAATAGATTACGTTGCACGGGCACGAGGCCTAGTGTCGAAATACAAAAGTTTGGGCGTTAAAATATCAGATCGCGAGCTTGTCTACCACTTTGTGAGAAGCTTAAATGGTAAATGTAATCGTATAAGAAATATACTTAAACTTAGAAATATACTTACACAACGAGATAAGAAACTCGACGACGTATTGGAAGACTTACGAGAGGAAGAAAAAGAGCTGAATAACCAGAAGAAACGTAACGATGCGGCTTACGCAACAAGAGATGGAAAACGCAAACTGGAAAGAAATGTCACATATGCAAAAAGTCTGGACATCTAGAAGGCGTGCTGACATCGAAAAATTAACGACATCCAGAGAAAGGATCGACAGGATAGGATACGTGGAAACCACCATAGCAATGCACAACACTCAGGTCGTCCACAACAAAATCGTCAGGACGGACGCAACGATCGGAATGAAAAAACCAACAATAAGAACGAAAGAGCCAACGAAGTCACTAATGACTACGCATTCGAAGTAGACTGTGTAAATGACAGTTGCAGAATAAATTGGATACAATAGCGATAGCAGTAGTCACATGATTAAAGAAAGATTTGTATTTAACGATTTTCATCTGGCGGGTAAAGAGTCTGTGACAAAATCAGAAGGAATCGGCTCGATTAATAGTAAATTTGAGATTGATGATAAATATGGATTTAAAGTATACTTTAAAGGATAATTATGGATTTAAAGATACTCTATTTGTTGAATTAAGAAATAACTTGCTTTCTATACGAAAATTAGATGAAATGGGTTACAAAGTAACATTCAGTAACGACATAGCATTAATTTATGTTAATAAAACATTTGTAGGGAAAGGAATTAAAAATGGCTCTAAACACATTATAGGGAGCCAAGTTATAACTGATGTTTGTTCCATGAGCGCAGAAAACGTAAGAAGCATGAAATGTTATGGCATAAACGTTTGGTGCATTTGAGTCCTAAGTACATGGATAGATTAGTTAGAAAATCTCTTGTTAAAAATGTCAATGAAATTTGTAGAAGTGAAATTGAATGTGAATCGTGTAGTAAGTCGAAGTTAAACGCAAAAAAGTCACAAAATAGTAGAGTATAGAGTTACTGATAAACCGTCAGAATTGATATATATTAATTTATGTGGACCTATGCCAACCAATTAAAGATTCCAAATATATGATGGTAACAGTGAATAATTACACGGGCATATTTCGTATATTTTCTCAAACATAAGAATGAAGCATTTTATTGAATTTCAAAAAAATTTAGGTTAAAGAACAGGTTAGAGACTAAGATTAAAAGTATTATAACTGATAATGGTCGAGAATTCATTAACGAAATTTTCATAAGCACTTGAACGAATTATTGGTATTGGTCATCAGAAAACCGTATCTTTTAATCTACAAAGCAACGGAAAAGTAGAAAGGGCAAACCGCGTACTATTAGATAGGGTCCGAACTATGTTAAATAATAAATTGCCTCCCAAATTTTGGACAGAAGCGGTGACAACAACAAGCCACATCACAAACTTAACCTAGAAAAGGGAAAAAGAATACCCTATTCGAATTATTTTTTGGCCATAAGCCTTCATTAGGGCACTTGAAAGTATTCGGCTGAGTAGCATTTTCTATGTACCTAAACAACACCGCGATAAATTAGAGCCTAGAAGCGAAACTGGCATAATCGTATGCTATGCTAGAAGTCATAGCGAATACTGCATCTACGATATTAAAAATCAAAGAATAATAGAGGAGCGAACAATTAAATTTCATGAAAACACAATGGGTTCTGTTTTGCTTAATTATAAAGAAATATCTAATGAGGAATTTAAAGCCTTCGATTTCGAGTCATTATGTGAAAAGACAAATGATGAATTAGTTGATGCATTAATGCAGGATAGAAGTGAAATACCCAAAGTTGATGTAGATGCAGAATCCGATAACGGATCAGAGATTTACTGATAACGAAAATGATCCATCTCAAAATATAGAAATGAAAACCATAAGGGTAGACCAGTAGATACGACCAAAGCTGCAATGCAAATACGTTTAAAAACAGGACAAAAACAGGATCGCGAAGCAAGGTTATTGGAACATGGTGCTCGCAAATCAGAACGAATTGTAAGGGGTAGCGATAATGTTCCAATAGAGGTAGCGATAATGTTTCAATAGATAACACAATTGATTTTGAGATTAACGAGATTAATAATGAGATAGTTCCCAATAGTTTTAATGAAGCAAAAGAAAATAAAGATTGATTAGATTGGCATAACGCTATGATAGATGAACTAGAGTCGCTAAATTCTTACAAGGTGTGGAAAATTGTTGATAGAATACCGAATGTAAAAACTATAAAGAGCAAATAGATCTATTCTGTTGAAAACAATCCTAATAGTAAAGATATAAAGCGCGATTAGTCGCTGCAGGATTTAATCAAGTAAAGCATAGAGATTATGAGGAATCCTATTTTCTTATAATGGAGAACGCTGTTAAGTACTGCAGCCAAGAAACATGCGTATTCGTTTCTTTGACGTAAAAACAGCTTATCTTTACGGATCTATTGATGAAACAGTATACATGGAACCCCCCCTGGATTTTGAAAAAATGATTGGTCCTAAAATATGAAAATTACAAAAGAGTATTTACGAATTGCCACAATTGGGATGTAATTGCTTCAAACGATTTCGTAAAAAGTTATTAAACTTAGACTTTAGATACTTAGCTAGTGATAATTGTATTTTATATAATTATAATAAAGATAGTGTATATAATAAAGATAGTGTTCTTATTTACGTAAGCATTTATGTAGATGATCTCTTCATTATTGATAACAACATAAAAGCGAGTAATGAGCTCATTGATAACTTACACAAAGTGTTCGAACTAATGAAACCACAAATAGAGGTATATTTTTAGATACGGAAATCAAGCAATCCGAAAAAGAAATAACAATCTCACAAGAAGGGCATTGTTGGAAAAATATGGGATGTCAGATTGTAAACCAGTGATGACATCCATAATCCCAGGACAAGATAAGGAGCTTGATCCATCTGATGACGTCATAGAATGACGTCAAAGGAATAATTTATCAAGAAATAATTGTCGAATTACTTTATTTAAATAACAGATCTAGGCCAGATATTACGTTCGCAACGAGTTACCTATAATTTAATACTCGAAAGATGTCATTATGTGATGGCGAAAAGAATCCTACGTTACCTGACAGGTACTTTAAATTATAAACTCCGTTATGATTGAGAACAAGGTAAACTCAACGGTAGTAGTGATGCGAGTTGGGGAGATAGAGTTAAAATGAAATCTATTTCAGGTGGGATGATTCAATTAGGCAAATTACTTATAATGTGGAATTGTCGTAAACAGAAGTGTGTACCAGACTCTACGTGCGAAGCAGAACTATTTACGATTAGTGATGTAACTAAAAATGTAAAATGGCTAATCGGTTTACTATCTGAGCTTAGCTTCGAAATTTTCTATAGATTATCAGTATATGTATATAGCAAGCGATAATCAATCAGCAATTGACGTATTGAAAGATGCAAGGTTACGTAAACTATGTATTGCCATGTATTGTTAAAAATTCCATGTATTGTTAAAAGTTTATCAAAGATGAAGTTTCTAGAGGAAATGTTTATGTATCCTATGTTAGCACAAATTTAATGAAAGTGAATTTTTTTATTAAAGCCGTGACCAGAGATTGTGTGGAGTTGTGAGAAATTGAATCTATATTAATTATTTTGTAATGAGTTTTGTGTCTCCATGTATTAGTTTAAAACTACGTAACTCTACACAGGTGAGGAAATGTGAATATATGCGTATTCGTTATTTTATAGTTTAGTTTATTCCACTACGATACTTAGCATTAAGAAAATTTTATTTTATTCATGTAAACGGGACCAATCAGTTTAGTTTTCTGTTATACCCGTTGTGCGTTGGACAAGGTTGGCTAGCCTATCGTCTTCCCCCATGCGCCTCTGCTCTCTTATTTATTTTTTTAAAGCCTGCGATTAAGTACACAATCTACGTGGTATCCCGGTACAGTTCAGACAACTAAGTTAAAGGATTTTATATAGAAGTATCAGCGCTGTCTAAATTATTAATCCAACAAAATGTTAAAGAGCAACTTCAAGTTCCTCGTTTACTTTTGAAGTAAATATATGTATTGTTATCTGACCCGTCATGTTTTCAAACAATTGAGAAGACATTATAATTTGTTTATTATAACCAATATTTTATCATATAAAAAGATTTTGGTAAAGTATTTAACTATGTTGCATTATATTTCGTTCGCTTGTATAGGAGATGGATTGCATTTGGTTAATAAACAGTCCACTATTGTAAATGAATATATTAAAAAGCTGCAAGCATTTTTTTATTACTCCAGCAGAATAATACTTATAATACTGAATATAATAATGGTCCTATTATTAAAGCAATTTTTCAAATAATATATTTAATAATATTGGGTATACAAATAAGTTTCCACCGTTTGACAAAAGACGGCGCCACTAGCAAGCTATGGTTAAAATTGTCTGATGTAAAACATTATATCATAAAGTTGGACATCTGTCAACAATATAACCTTGAAACCTAGCGATTTTGTATCAGCATCATATATTTTTTTTTGTGCGAAAATGCCGAGTTTTGAGCTGAATAAGCGTCACCAAAGTTGCGGGAACTTTTGATTTACTTCTTTAATTTGAAGAAATCTGCAGCTGAGGCTCATCGATTGCTTGTAGAAGTATATGGTGAGGCTGCCTTAAGTGAGAGAAGTTGTCGTGAATGGTTTAAAAAATTTAAGAACGGTGAATTTGACGTCGAAGACAAAGAACGTAGCGGAAGGCCGAAAGTGTACAAAGACGCGGAATTGGAAGCATTATTGAATGAAGATTCGTGCCAAACGCAAAAAGAACTTGCACTTACATTTTGACTTATATCAATAAAACATTATGTATCGTTCTTTCACAATAAATGCTTAATTTTTGATTAAAAACGGCGGAAACTTATTTGTACATCTAATAATTTGTATATTTATCTTTATTGAATACGAAGATATATTAGACTCCTTTTATATATAAATTCAATTTTAACTTATTTTTCATTCAATCGATTAAGTTTCTTTTTTAGTGTTACAAATATTAATGAAACAGAGAGAATGTATATAATTTGTAATAAGGAGCAGAAAAAATATATTGGACTTTGGTAACTTTACACAGTTCAGAAAATGATAATTTCGTAAATGTAATTAAACCTTATGCCACTGAAGCTAACGACATAGAAATACTTCAAAGTATTAATAATCTATTATGTTCGAATGGTATCATTGCACATCACAGGATTTGCTTTATTAATTATAAAAGTGAATGCAATCGAAGGAAGCAGAAAGAATAAACCAAGTAGCATAAAGAATGAAATTGTCATAAAATCGCACCAAAGTGTTTGTGATTTTGTTAACATTAACATTATTTTTAAAAAAGCGATGCTTCTTTCTCAAGTTTTTACGTAAGTAGTAAAGCAAGGCGGGTTCTAATTCATTGGGCTAGAGGGGAGCGCGGGGTGCGGGGGATACTCGTAGGCGCGGGGGATACTCGTAACGCGGGAAAGGCGGGGGGGGGGGGAAGGTCCCGCTATTGATGTTACGTAAACAAAGGATCGCGGTCCTTATTTTTGTCGTCACCCTCTCTCTCCAAAAATGCATCGGTAATAAAGGCTTGCATATTAGAGAAAGATAGAGCGCGCGACGGAGCGTGTAACGTGCTATGAGTGAAGAAAGGAGGACGGAAGAATCAATAAAGTACAAGTTTCTTTTTTTTTACGACACAGTTTTTTCAATACAGTTTTTCTTGACACGTCGAGGCAAAGAATGGGAAGTAAAGAAAATACATATGTAATAATGCGAACAAAAATTTTTTATTCACACTACACTTATTACATGATTTTTTTCTCATTTTTTATTATATTTTTTTGCGATCCACAGCGTTCGAATGCGATCGGTGGCTCGAACATTGCTAGCAGCGCTTTCTGGAAAAAGAGAACGAAAAATTTTTTTAACCACTATTCGCTTTTTTCAGCAGAGAATAAAATGCACTAGTACTAGTCACTCTAAATAAGATACCTTATGGCTTATATTTCGATGACATTGATGACGTTGATGATGAGCAACACGATTTTGATGCGTTTTTACCAGGATATTCCCAATATCTCGCTTTTTCCCTCGATGGTGATGGACTTGACGGACTTGTGATAAGGGACTCCTTGCGCTCGATCGATTTTTGACGTATATATTCTTTTACTCGATCCATGTTTTATCGCTCGTAACTAATATTTACGATTGAATGAAAAAAGCTATATATACTGTTTATATACACTATCAGATCGGCATGTCGCCATGCATTAATAGAAACGCTAATGTTTTTCGGCTGCTAAACAAAAAACATAACTCTTCTGCAATGTGGAAGACAGGATGTGCAGGTATTCGCACAAAGGCGAGTACTCCAAGTCGAACGCATCCTTTTTTTTTGTCATCGATTTCTCTTTTATTATTTGAACAAGCGTTCTCTCGTCTAGAAAATATTTTAATTAAATATTACGATTGACAATATAAAAAATTAAAAGCTACGCTTTGTGATTCCTCATTTATTTTACCAACTTCCTGTTGTTGACGAGAAAACGCCCTTCAACTTGCTTTTACATGTTTGGAAATATGAGTCTTTATCTACATGAGATCCACATTTAGATTTTGTACTTACTGAACCGATCGTGTATAAATAGGATTTTCTCTACACGGTTTGTAACCTTTGTCGTAAATTTTATTGCCGTGAATCTGGTGATTCTGAGGATCTATATTTTTGTTTATGTTTCGTTGGGAAGATTTTCTAATGGCACGTTTCTTGAATATTATCACGCTCGCCGATCGGTGATCGTTAAAGCCCGAGTTTTATGTTTGCACTTTGTACTAACGACTGTTTTGGCGAAATTTTTACGAAACGGAGAAATGGAACTAGACGTAATAAAATATATAATAGGTCATAAGTGTTCGACATCATAGTTGGTGTCCTGGAAGATAAACGAATCGGTCGCTTCAGTTATTGACAATAAGCATAAGACTGTATATAATATGACTAATCATCGTGCGAACATAGCCAACGTAATCGAGTATATTCGAAACGTGAATTCCGAACAGTTCGCGAATATTAGAGATGAAGTGTTCGAAGTGCTCGAAGAAATAGATTTTGAAGAAATAATGGACCAAGATTCCGACGAAGAAATGTTATCAGACACTAGCTATGCTAGTGATTTGAGCGAGAACGATACGGATTACGCAGAGAAATTTGTGCCGTCTTCAGAAATCCGTGCACTGAACGGCCGTACTAAACACTGCATGATCCAGTGCTACTATACAACGGTAATGCTTTAACTGTATGTGCAGCATCCGTTTGGCTGACACCGATGTTGTGGGAATGTATTTTGTAAGGAAGCACGATATCGGTTATATTGATGTGCTGAGCTGTCGATCTTGCACGAATTACAGAGTGCCAATGTACACTATATTTCCGTGCAACAAGTGCTCACACTACACACATTAAAAAAAAACTATTAGGTGTTGGAATTAATTCGTAGCGTTTTACAAGTGATGGGAAGTACTTTCATTAATGTATTTTTTAATGCTCATGTGAAATAAATAACATTCTTTCATTAAAAACGCTACGAATTAATTCCAACACCTAATATTACGAATAGTATTGTGAACGAAACACTACACTGGAAAATATGTGGGAAGACTGTAATGTAGATGATGTGCTATATGTTCTCGGTAATCTGCAAAAAAGAGACATAAGTGTGCAAATATCGCCGGTGCAATTTCTACGCGATCGAGAATTAGGTAACGTAGTGAGAAACATGGAATAGTTATTAGAAAGCCTGTTTCTAACTGGTCTTTACTCGCGCGACAGAAAGTGTACCCACGGTTACGAGACAAATGTTACGATGAGTATGAAAAGAGACATTGATGGAACAGAAATGTTAATGTAATAAAGGACGATTATTATTGGGCGAAGAAAATCGCAGATAAGAGCCAAGGTTGATGCATATGCATTAAGATTCCCGCAGATAATGAAAAGTGCATCGAACTGCTGATTATTGACAATATATGGATGGAGTTTCGTGACCGCGATCTTACGCTACTGTTTTTCGATAGATACGACGATCAATGCTTTGAGTGTGAACAGTGCACTTTCGCAAACAAACATAATGAAAAGGTGTTAGAACGTTATGACATTCTAGATATGTCACGGTGCTGCAACGTGTGTGAACGAGTTACGTGCAAGTGCTCCGTGGAAGAGTGTAATCTAAAGACTATAAAAAAAGACATGGAAAATCACGAGCGAGTTGAACGTGAATTGCTAGAGCAGTGCGGCCAGGTCGCTATTCTGGTGGAATGTTTCGAGTGACTGTAACGATGCGACGAGTGCATCGAGCGGCTCGAAGAACTTTGTCGTGCCAAGCGTCCGCGTCTCACCGTTGGACACAGACAATTCGTGATGGCAAGGATCGCGCGACTCGCGGATGCAAAATTGCAATTGGAGCGACGTTTCGTACATTTTCATGGCGAGTACGCGAGTGATGAGTACGCGAGTCGCGACGAAAGACCTTTGGCAAGAGATCGACGCCGCGTTTGAAAGCCGTATATTGACAGGAGCTGTGATAAACTCTAATTACATTGAGCCGCAGCTTTTGGAAGACGCGAGAGAAATAGTGTCCGAGCGTGTACGAGACGTTGTAGTAAGACACGGTAGCGTAAAAGTGAACATCGCGTTCAACGGTGAGTTCGCGACGAAGGATAAACGTGCTAATAAGAGCATAATTACAAAGAACAGCGAGATATACCAATTACACCGATTTGCGCGAGCGGGATGTCATCGAGCCTATCCTAGCATCGTCCGAAGAATTCCAGGAATGCGACAGCAGGTGGGCATTGTCACGTATAATGAATTTGACTATCAATATGAATAAATTAAATCCTATGCACGCGGAATATCACTAAAATGCCATGGGAAATTGCGACGAAACGAGCGGTGATCAGTGTGCGTACGACGAACAATGCGTGCTTTGCGTGATCAGTGGTCGTCGCGCTGTATCCGACTAAAAAGTATAGATCGGAAATCATCGTATCCGCATTATACAGTATTGAATCTCACAAATATTAAGTTTCCAATGACTTTAAAAGACATTTCTAAATTCGAACGGTTGAACGCGGTGTCGATCAACGTGTACGGCATCGAGAATAAACAGGTCCTTCCTCTGCGACTCACCAATGAAAAGAAGGAGAAACATGTCAACGTGCTACACGTGCAAGATCCATGCAACGACGGTGTTGGACATTTTGCGTGGATAAAAAATCTATCCCGTCTCGTGAGCTCGCAGATTAGTGAGAAAAAGAAGAAAATTTTCTACGATCGGTAAATATACATAAAAAATTATTATTATTTTCCGTCTTACTAATAAAATAATGGTAATAATTATAATTTTTTGTTTTTTTTTTCAGATGCTTGCACTACTTTAGTACGAACAAAAAATTGCAGTCGCACGTAATGGACTGCGAGAAGATCAACGATTCCGCTATCTGACTGCCGAACATGGACGACAAGTGGCTCGAATTTGAGAATCACTGCAATAAGCGTCCCATTCATCGTCTACGCTGACTTGGAGTGTGTTCTACGGAAGATGGAACTTGACAGGGAAGATGCGTTGTCATACATGTATCAATGGCACAAGATATTTAGTATAGGATACTACGTGCGATGTTCGTACAACGACGCGTTATCATATCGATTCCGTCGCGATGAAGACTGTATAGCATGGTTCGCACGACAATTCAACGATTTGGTAAGTGAAAAATAACGTATGAAACATTGTCGAAAGAACAATTGGAGGCATACTGTAGCGCAACGCATTGTCATATTTGCGAGAATTCGCGTCGGACGATACGCGGGTCCGCGATCATTGTCATCTCTCTGATAGATACCGTGGTCCAGTACATATGCAAATTGCAATCTTAATTATAAAAATTCGTTTTATATTCCGATTGTTTTTCAATTTATCGGGCTACGACGCACACTTTATAATTAAAGAAATTGCTACCGTGTATGGACATATACAGGGTTGGCCATATTCGACGGAAAGATGTTTTTTTTTTCAATCATGGGAAAGAGATGTTAGATCGAGTAACGACGTTTCCCATGATTGAAAAAAAAAACATCTTTCCGTCGAATATGGTCAACTCTGTAAATGTGTTACCGATAACCAAAGAAAAATATTTTCGTTCACAAACATGTTCAAGATACCGAGAGAACAGACCCGCGAAAATGCATAAAATTACGGTTTATCGATTCTTTCAAATTTCTAAATGCAAGCCTCGATAAATTAGCGTCGTTTCTAAGCAGAACAAATTAAAAATCATATAAGGTGTAGTAACAAGATATCCATTATTTTTGCATGAAATTGAAGGCTTTATTTAGTATAGTTAGAATGATCCGATTTAGACCAAATATGCACCGTTTTGTTCGATAACTTGTTGAAGGTAATTCCATTATGCCTCTCTCATAGAAACCTTCGTCCCTATTGGCAAAAAACTGGGACAGTCGATTTTCACAAGCTTCTCTTGAGGCGAATTTTTCACCAGCAAAATCATTCGCCATAGACAGGAACAGGTGGTAATCACTTGGAGCCAGGTCTGGACTATAAGGTGGATGCATAAGAACCTCCCAACCAAGCTCCCGAAGCTTCTGGCGAGTCACTATCGATGTGTGTGGTCTTGCGTTGTCCTGATGGAACACAATTCCTCTCCTATTGGCCAATGCTGGCCGCTTCTGGGCGATTGCTTCCTTCAGACGGTCCAATTGTTGACAGTACAGATCCGAATTAAGAGTTTGGCCATAGGGAGCAGCTCATAGATGATTCCCTGCCAATCCCACCAAACACACAGCAAAACCTTCCTGACCGTCAATCCTGGCTTGATCACCGTTTGCGCCGGCTTACCGCGATTCGACCACGACTGTTTTCGCTTGATGTTGTCATAAGTGATCCACTTTTCATCACCAGTCACCATCCGCTTCAGAAATGGCTTGATTTTGTTGCGATTCAGCAGCGATTCGCAGATGGAAATTCGATCCATTTTTTTGCGTTAACTCGTGTGGCACCCATACATCGAGCTTCTTTTTGTATCCAGCCTTATTCAAGTGGTTCCAAACGGTTTTTTGTGCAATGTTTAGTTCCTGGGCAATCGAAACAGTGCTTACATGATGGTCGGACTCGACGATTTCCATTATTTTATCGACATTTTCGACAATTGGCCTTCCAGAGCGTCTGCATCTTTGACATTAAAATTACCGGAACGGAATCGACGAAATCAAAATTGCGCGTGATTGGCTGTTACAGTATCAGAACCATAAACACTATTCACATTTTCAGCCGTCTGGCTTGCGTTTTCGCCTTTATCGAAGAGAAACTGTAAAATATGGCATATTTTCTCTTTACTGGTATCCATCTTTGACGCGCGCTCAAACAATTCCTACTATAGGGCGGATAGCTTTGTAATATATATATGTGTGTGTGTGTGTGTGTGTGTGTGTGTGTGTGTGTGTGTCAATATTTATATTACGTTTTTTACATTTTTTTTTATATTTTCATACAGTATATATGTATTACTATTATGCTTTATGTATTATCTTAATTTGTACTTCATGTATGTTTTTTCTACATTTTTAAATATTTTCATACAGTGTACATGTTACTACTATTATGTACTATTATCATTATAATTTACACGTAATGCATATTTTTTACATTTATATAAGTATTACTATTATGTTTTATGTACCATTTATTATGTATTACTATTATTTTCATTTCATGTATCATACATTTATATACATATTTTATATCTGTATACTGCAAAATGAAGATGAATGGGAAATAATAAAAAATATACGTTTATATACTTATACTGATGTATATTTTATACGTAGAAATAAAATATATGAATCAAAATTTCATCAAATAACATTGTTTTTGTGTATCCATGAATTGTGCGATCCATCGAATCCCAGCCACTTGACGTACACCTTGTTTCCCTTCCTGCGCAGTACTTTCTCCACGTCCGGATGAATGTATGAGTCCGGAGGAGTGCGATGCAACTCGTACTCGTAGAACGCTCCAGTGACGGATTTTCTGCGATAATCCTTGAGTAAATAAGTTACAGGATTGGTACGCTGTATCTTAACGATTGTAAATTCTCGGTGGTCCAATTTGGCGTGTAACCCTTCTCAAAAATCGTCTTGTACTTGCTCACGCGTACCGAATCGCCTACTTTGAATTTTGTAGGACCCGCGATCTTTATCGCGCTGTACACTTTGTCCAAGAATCTTTCGATCGTGGGAATTACGTCGGTGGATCGCATGCCGATGGAGATACTTGCGCGCGTTGTAATCTGACACGAAACGCGGCAGCTCATCGACCGACTGTAATTGCCGTTGAGCGTAAACATCTTTCACTAGTCGTTCTTGGGTGTAAACCGCTCAACCACTGACGCTTTCAACGTCGAATACGTCGAATAATGATTAACATCGTGCTTTTCAAGATTTTCTGCACAGCATTGTAAAACTCTTTCCCCATATCCGTTTGTAAATTTTTCGGACATCTTCTACTCTCTCGAATGATCAGCGATAGCGTTAGCCACCCTTGCTTCCACTCTTGCTCTTGAATGGTACGGCCCACGTGTATTTGCTCAACACATCGACGACGAGTATGTAGTGGTAGCCTCTATTGAAGCCCGAGTACGGGCGACATCAGCCTGCCACAGATCGCATCCTCGGACTATGACACACTTTCGCGAAAAATTTCTTCTCGCAGGAGCGTGCAATTCCTCGACGAGTCGACGTATCTCGGAGCTAATTTTCTCTCTCTTTTTCTCAGATTTCTTTTTCATGATTCGACGCGTAATACACTGGGTACAAGAAAATAATGTATTTTTTCTCGCTGATGTTACTCGACTGAATCGTTTCATGGATACGAGATTTAATTTATAATAAGATCAGCTTCGTGAAGTTCTTCGATGATCAACAGTATCTCGTTGTCGTAAGCATTGTTGCCTGCTCAGTGCGAAGCGTCGAACAATCGTAGACGTTGAAATCATCTCAGTGCACGTAATCGATCGCGTTGTCGTTCAATGTCATTGCATGAGATAATCCTTTTCCAGATTTCTTTTTCTGTTTCTTGGGTGTGATCGACATCAACGGCGCGATTACGTGTTTGTACTTGTATCCCCTGTTGCTCAATAATCGATCCTGCGAATGGTACTTGTATTTGTGCGCGTTCGTCACCAACAGCATGCTCTTGTATTTGTACATATTGTCTTCCGTGTAGAAGGTATCGTCGGAAATTCTCTTGAAAATCGTAAAGACCAGGTATACCGGCGTATCGTACGCCGTCGATAATTATGTTGTCCGCGTCATCCACGTCGAAACGTTTATTGCCAAACATCAGCCAATCCTTGTGTAGGTAAACGCCATATATGTCTATACTCTCTTTATATTGCACTCCCCTCAGGCTAGCCTCGACGTACTTTTGATTCAGCGGGCTCAAGCCAGCTCGTAACGCCTCTCGACCTTTCGATATTTCCAGCTGATTTTAAACCTTCGTCGCTAGCGAGTCTTCTGTCGTTTCGAAAACGTTCTCCAACGACTCTATCGTCGGTACGATTTTGACATGCGGTGTGGAGGTTATTGATTGTGCACGATCGTGCGATAGATCATTGGATTGATGCAGAGTCGCGGAACGCTCGAACGTCTCGTTTGCTTCTTCTCCCTCCTCCTCTTCTTCCTCTTGTTTCTCTTCTTCCTTCTTCTTACGTTTAGAGGCGGACGCTGCATATTTGTCGCGCGACTCTCTCTTTGTCGCGCGTCGGAGCTGTCGACGAAAAGTCACAGCGGCACGATAAGAGGTTTAAAATGTCTGTCCAACGCGATGCCCTCCTCGATTTTATCGGTTTTTAGAGCGCGATGTTTCTTTCAGATCGACTCGCTCGTCTTCTCGATCTCCCTCACGATTTTTTCACGCTCGCGCACATCTGCCATGTTCGTCTCTGGCTAAGTATCAACAACGACTGGTCACGTTACGGTCGCGAACTCATTAAATCCTTTTCTATATCATCCGTTTGTGAACCCACTGTCTTTATCTATCACTAGAAATCCATATTTTTGCTGCCAACAGTCGCGGCACAACGTGCAAAATTCGTCGTAGGACATGTATTCATATGATCGTTGTAAACGTGTTTGAACAGGATCAGCAGGTTCGCGTTGTCGCGTATCAGATGTTTAGGTATCCTCGCGTCTGATAGAGATAGAAGCAGTCGACGTTCGCATGGCGATCCATCGAAAAGTATTCTCTCACCGCATCCTGCTTGTCACATGCAACGTCATCAAAGATAAAAATACAATTTGGACGCGCCTCGCTCGGTGGAACGACGTTGCTGTTGTTGGAGAGTAAAGTAGCCGATTTCGTTGATAAACGAAACAAATTTTCGAGATATCGATAGTTTGGCAACGATTTCGAATAGACATACACGTTTTCGAAACGAGTTTTCGAGAGCCGTTCGGGATCTCGAGTAAGCTTATGAGAACGTTGATTTTATCACAATTCGAGCAATTGCGGGCCGCAAATGATCGCGCGTATAGTATTCGGCAGCATTTCGCCGTGCTTGCGCTTCTCCACGCTGTCTTCTATCATTCGCGATTTCGCGTCGCAGTTCGTAATGTATTGACAGCGGTACGTATTTCATGCTCACACTAAAGGCTACGCGCTCTCGAACGACTATTTAAAGGCGCACGAATTTACGAGTCGCGCAGTAGCAAAATCTCGCGCTGTGTCATCCTTTCGACATTCAGGACTTAAACAGCTGCAGTATATATCAAAGATCGTACAGCTGCAGTATATATCAAAGGTTTTACGCGTGTACGGTGATTATATCGACTACGCGTGGGACAAGCTTTCTGAACACGTGAAGGCGGATTCGGAGGTTCGAACATATTGTCGCTGCGACGGGCACTACAATCAGCCGTGGCAGAGGACGCACATCGACGATCCCGCACCTCAGATAAAGGACTATAGCGAATGTCAGCGTCGGGTTGCAGTCTGTTGAATAGAGCGATAAACGCTTCCTTTCAAGTTACATCAAGTTACATTTCCGGGCTACCAGTTTTGCGGCCCGGGCATTCGGCTTACGAAGCGATTAGCCAGAGGTAACGCGAGCATAAATCCGTTGGACGCGGCGTGCCGAGAACACGACATTGCGTATTCTCGGAGCAACGATCTCATCGATAGACACGCGGCAGACAAGGTATTCACTGAGAAGGCGCGGAAACGCGTCACCGCGAGAGATTCTCTGAGCGAGAAAGCCGCCGCTGCTGATGTTTGGACAGCGATGAATGCCAAGATCAAGTTCGGCATGAGCATGAAATCGAAGAAGAAGATGACAACGAGGAAAAAGGCAACGAAAAAGCGGATACTTCCAATGGCAAAACAAGGCAGTACGTTACCTTTTCTGCCAATGTTAGACGCGCTCGGATCCTTGATTGGCGGAGCGGCTAGCGTGACGAAAGCGGTAAACGATAGCAAAGCCGCGCGACATCAGCTCGAAGAGCTGCAACGTCATGAACGCATGATGGAACAGGACCGCGGCTTGTATCACGCTCCGCACAAATATGGACGTGGACTATATCTCAGCCCCTATAAACGTGGACAAGATGTAGCTGCGAAGAAAAAAAAAACGCCAAAGAGACGATAAAAATGCCTTCGGGTGCAACTACCAACGTGCAATTGGACATGCTCGCGAGACGTATGCGCGTACCGTACTTTAGAGGTATTTTTATGCGTAACGCTTTACCGACGAGCGGCATGCGCCGAAACGAAAGCGATATAGTGAATCTGGACGATGCGACGGGCTTGGTACTCACTGTGTAACATACGCGAGGAGGAACAACCGCGTCGTATATTTTGACAGTTTCGATAATCTTCGACCGCTCAAGGAACTGGTGCGATATTTCGGGAACGGTGCTACGACGATAGAGTACAATCGCACGTCCTATCAGACGTACGATCAGAGCTTCTGCGGACAGATGTGTCTGCGGTTTCTACAAACGTGGGTGAATTTAAAAAGCTCGCTGTAAAATCTCAGTAGTAGTCGAACGCTTTTTCCGTCATGTCGCTGACACTTTGAACGGGAAGAGCACTGTCCTCGCGGCGATCTACTTTCCTTCCATAGATTTGAGTGACGATTACGAGCTGGGTCTGGCGATTTTTGAAACTTATCACACGATATCGAATGTAAACGAATCGAACAACCAATTTTATTTTGGCAAAAACGACACTGAAATTATAATTTCCGATTCGTTCGTATGAAGTGCGAGACATAAATGAATTTTTGAAACATACGATTTTACGGAAACGTTCGCACCGCGACGCACTTGAAATCGTTGACGTAGTGCGTGGTGACAATAACAACAACAATAACAACAACAACAACAACAATGACAATGATGACGATAATGGTGAAGGTGGAGAATACCCGATTAGTAGTTTGCTCCGCGCAAACTACAACACGATGAGATGCGAGATTAGATGTGCATATAGAATAAACTTTGGCAAGCCCAACAGCATTGGATTGTTGCTGGGATTCTCATCGAAGCGTATACTGCGACTGCGAAGATGGCACGAATCGGACATGTCGATCAACATAATGAACGTAAACGTTATCCGCGTAGAGTGTAACGTGATCGCGGACGCGTCAATGGTAAAAGCGCGCACACGATACACGAATTTTCGCCGAGCGTGTCACCACCATGATATAAGATCGGAGAGGCCGGTGCAGATCATTTACTTGCCGATTACGGCACGCAGCATTACGGATCTAATGATATGCGTCGTCGACCAGAACGGACGATTGCTCAATTTTCGCGGAGAGGAGCTCATCGTCAGATTGCATGTGCGACAGCGACAGCGAGCGTGAGATGATCGTATTGAACGGAACGGAGCGCACGCAGAGAGATAACGCATTCTTTACAAGTCGGTGATGCCACAGCTCGATAACACTCGCTCATCCAGCTGCATCAGGAAGAAGAAGAAACTCAGCACGTCGAACGTTACATTTTTAAAGTCTTTGGGATTCGCGGTCAACATTTGAGATGATTGATATCTTGAATATTACTGGTGAGTCGATCTTTGACGATTGCATCGTCAAGATTGAGACTCACACGTACAATCCATTCGCTAATACAACATTCGGGTACAGCGACGAAATAAAAATACACATACAGCAACAGGATTTGTACACGTTGCCGTGCGAAAGTTTTCTCTACGTCGAAGGAAGATTGACGGAGAAAAACAATCAGATGTCAACGACGCTTGTAAATAATTGCGTGGCGTTCATGTTTGATGAAATTCGATATAAACTCAACGGTGTGGAGATTGACCTCAATCGAAACGTGGGCATAATTAGCACGCTCAAGAATTACGTGTCAATAACGATAAAGTTTTGATTGCGCTGAACGCTGGATGGAACTCTAGATCCGACACGGAGGAAGAACACTTTAATTTTTGCGTGCCGCTCAGCATGCTATTGGGCTTTTGCGAAGATTACAAACGCCTGATTGTCAACGCTCGCCACGAATTAATTTTGATACAAGCGCGCAACGACAACAATTACTTGGTGAGAAATCCTGTGACGGAGTCTGAGGTTGAATTATTTAAAGTATAGTGGCGGATGTCTCACGTTGCGTTAAATGAGGTCAATAAATTATCAATGTTGCGAGCATTGGAAAGCGGTCATTATCTGAGCATGAGTCGCTCTTGGGATCTGTACGAGTATCCTCTATTACAGAATACGACGGCATGGGCCGTCAAAACGGCGACTCAGCTTGAGAAATCTCGATACGTTATTTTTGCTCTGCAGACCAGTCGAAAGAATATCATGTCACGAGATGTTAGCGTATTCGATAATTGTAATTTGAGTAACTTTATGTAAATTCGGCATTTTATCCGTACGATGACTTAAATCTGGATTTTGGCAAAAAGAGATACGCCATTCTATTTGATATGTACGTGCGTTTTCGTAGAGCATATCATGGAATCGATTGCTTCGAAACGCTACTCAACGTGCTCTCATTTATCGAGAAAGGGCCTTTTGTGATCATTGATTGCTCGTGACAAAACGAATCCGTCAAGAGTGCCACTGTGGACGTACGCATAGAATTTGACTGCAAGGAGAATGTGCTCGCAAATACAACAGCTTGTTGTCTCATCATACACGATCGTGTAGCTCAGTATAATCCATTGACCAACATTGTGCGCAAAATCACCTAAATGCACCTCTGATAAGATATAAAATTTACGATACGTCGCAGTCTTCTCGACAACATGCCCATGCCAACGTTCGTGGATCTGCAAGGATTCATCGTTAATAAAAAATTTATCGTGAAGGAAGTGGTTGTACTGAAACAGAGGACCGTTCTCACGCATTATATTTTTACGAGTTCCGTGCCATGGAAATTTTTGACAAGATTTGACAGATCTTGCACTTCCTAGTTGATTGCTTATCACCATGGATTGCAATGGGAGGATGGGATGGTCTCGTACAACGAGGCGAAACGCCTAATTACGATGGCTGTATTTGAAGATGATGCTGTCGTATATGTCAAGGGACGCGAGAAACGAACGTGGCTTCTAGATGGAACTTGCTTCTGGATGATGAGCGAGAACGCATGTACATCGAGACCTTGAATGCAGTTTATGAAGACATGGAATCTTTATCTAATCCAGATGTTACTAATATTATACAATGCAGACAACATGTTAAGAATTGCGCGTTACAAAATATATTGAAAATATTAGGTGTTGGAATTAATTCGTAGCGTTTTACAAGTGATGGGAAGTACTTTCATTAATGTATTTTTTAATGCTCATGTGAAATAAATAACATTCTTTCATTAAAAACGCTACGAATTAATTCCAACACCTAATATATAACTGGTGGTTGCAAAAGAATTTTTTAAATAAAAATACGTTGACATATTTATTATGTATTTCTTTTCCTTCCTTTGTAATGTACAAACGTTTGTATGAATGTACGTATAAAACGTATATATAAACGTATGTATAAACGTACATACAAAACGTATATATATAAAATATCTCAAAGAAAGACGTGATAAAACGCGACATGTTCGAAATTCTTGAAAAGAGGGGGAGAACCTACCTTCTCTCATCGATTCCAGAAGTATTACCTTATACGTCATAATTTATGCGGATGCAATCGGTCTTGCGATACCCGCTTATACAAACGGCTGAAAAAATATACTTCGCTAAAGAGAGCAGTGCATTGTACGATGTGAAGAAGGAATATAACATATAAGTTTCAACGTAGACTGCTGAAAAAGTTTCTGCAAACAATAGGAAAAAAAACATGCAAAATTCGGTAATTGGTTTTATTATTTTTCGAAGTATTCGCCTTTAAGATCGATACATTTTTGCATACGCTCGAACCAATTTTTGAAGCATTCTTTCCATTCTGAGGCTGTAACCTCAAAAATCAGTGTACAAAATTTCAACAGCTGCTTCAGGCGACTCAAATCGCTCATCACGCATCTTTTTTTTAATGTTTGGGAACAAAAAGAAGTCATTAGGTGATAAACCAGGTGAATACGAACAATGAGTCATCAATTTGACATTTTTACTGCATAAAAAATCAACGATTTGACGTGCTGTATGACAGCTGGCGTTGATGAACGATGATGACGATTTCGGTTTGTTCTGTGCAATTCATTTATGAATTCTGGCAAACAAATTGTTGTATACCAATCAGTATTTACAATCCTTCGATCCTCTAAAGCCACGGTTGCCACATGTCCGGTATAACTGAAGAAACAAGCAATCATTTGCTTAGCAGCATTGCGTGAACGAACAACTTTTGTTGGTTTCGGTTCATTTTGAAATACCCAAACAGTGGATTGTTGTTTATTTTCGGGCTCATACGAATAGATCCATGTTTCGTCCCCAGTACCGATGTTCTAGACCAAATTTGACCGATCTCGATTGAATTTCTTGAGCATTTCTTTGCTCCATTAAATACGAGCCTGTTTTTGAGCTTCGATCAAATTGTGTGGCATCCAACGACTGCAAAGTTTCCGTATGCTCAAGTGATCATGCAAAATCGTATGTATTGCTTTCATGTCAATAGGATGCCTGAATCTCGCGATATGTCATATGGTCTCGCTCATCAATCATTTCATGCACAGCATTAACATTAGTGACAATAACAGACGTGGATGGATGATCTTCACGGAATTCGTCGCAAAGAAAGGTACGTTCACGCTGGAATTCGGCAAACCAATTATAAACAGTTTTATTGGATGCTTCATCCTCAAAAGCCAAATGAAGTCGATCGATGCATTGTTTCGGAGATAGATTACATTTGTAATCGTAAAAAATTATTGCCCGAAAATTTTCACGCGAAATTTCCATTTTCTCACAAAATAACTTCTTTTAAAATACTATGCAAATGAAACTAGTTGGCTTGAGTACAAACTGTCAACTGATTTATAGGTTAAAAACTTCTCATTTTACGGATATGATAGTAACAGAACGTTAGCGCCATTGGAAGTATTAGATTGCAGAAACTTTTCCAGCAGCCTATGTATACACAAAAGAAATGTTTTTTAACATTATATATATAGATTATGTAGTACGGAGCATCGTGCGGTGCGTTTACTGAGCAGACGTTACGATCTGACGAATACGGGCTACAAATTTTTGGAAATTAAAATCAATGTTGGCCACCGAGTTACGTGGAGGTCGTCCTTGGAGATCATCGCGGACACGAACTATCGCTGTCTCTCGAAACGTGGGAGAGCCTCTACGAGCAGTAAGGGAATATTTATAAGATGTTTCGAAACGAATACAAGGATAATTTTATAAGCGTTGGATCGCTAACCGTCAGCGTTTGCATGCTGAACGATGCTACGCTCGTGCATCTTGATTCTCCATACGCATTACGATGACCGAAACGACGCTACGCCGTATATTTGACTTTAACGAATGTATCGATGTAACGTTTGAACGATTAACTCGACTCGTCGATACGATAGATACCAAGTATACGCGATTCTCCAACATCGCATCTGAGAACATTATACGTGATAACGATATCTTCAATGAACAGCAGCTCGTCGATTGCGAACTATTAGCTTTAGTTTTTAATAAGTACGAAAACCAGTGTAATAAGATGTGAATAAAAAATTTTTGTTCGCATTATTACATATGTATTTTCTTTTACTTCCCATCCTTTGCCTCGACGCGCCAGGAAAAACTGTATTGAAAAAACTGTGAAAAAAAAAGAAACTTGTACTCTATTGATTCTTCCATCCTTTCTTCACTCATAGCACGTTCTGTCGCGCACTCTATCTTTCTCTAACATGCAAGCCTTTATTACCGATGCATTTTTGAAGAGAAAGCGGCGGGTAACGACAAAAATAAGGGACTGGAATCGTATGTTTACGTAACATCAATAGCGCCGGGGGATTCCCCCCCCCCCGCCTTTCCCGCGTTACGAGTATCCCTCGCGCCCCGCGCTCCCCTCTAGCCCCATGGGTTAGAACCCGCCTTGCTTTACTATTTACGTAGTATATTAATCATCTGACGAATATATCTGACAGAATATGACGATGAATATTGAACACTGAATATTTCTCCTAATTTCTCTGCATCAAACCATTATTTGAAAAAAAATTATTGGAAGCGTTTGATAAAAAAATTAAAATTAATTTATTAAAAAACCAGAAAGTTGTAATGCTATTCAGCGGAGTTTATCTTACTGAAAGTGATGTCGAAAGACTAAACAATATTAATATACATTATAAGAAGAACGATGTGTATGAATAAATCGAATAAAGTAAAGAACAATCAAAGTGTGTGTGAGAGAGAGAGAGAGAGAGAGAGAGAGAGAAAGAGAGAGAGAGTTAGATGTTACGAATATATTTTTAATCATTTTTTTTATTCCAAATGATTGCGCGCCGATAATTATCGGACTTTCAACACAATCATTATGAAATGTTTTAATGACCCCCTCTAAATAAAATCCCTAAAAAAACGAAAAGAAACTTATTGTGAAAAATATTACTTCAGTCAGAGTTCGAACCTGGGACCTTTCAACTTGCCAGGAAGAGTGTCTTAGTCAACTCAACCACTGAGGAAATATTCCTTGCAATAATCGATATGTATAGAGAGAACGCATTATTTAGATCGCGTGTATAAACATTATAAGAACGACCGTGTATAAATAAATCGTTTTTTTTTATTTAGAGGGAGTTATTAAAATGTTTCATAATGATTGTGTTGGAAGTCCGACAATTATCGGCGTGCAATCACATTTGGAACAAAAAAATTGATTAAAAATATATTCGTAACCATTCGGCGTTCTTTACTTTATTCAATGTTAATACTTCAATGTTAGTACTTCACGAAGCAGTGTTACTTTTAAGAAATGATATATTCAATGTTCAACCGCAGAAAATGTCTGATGACATTAAAGTAAAACATTTACTCGATAGAGAATTTGATACCGGATAGCCTTAATGATTTTTATTCGACACTATTAAGTGGTGTAAAAATACGATAAGGAGAAGAATAATAAACGATTGACGAATTTTTTTGCACAAGATGTCATTTATGCTATTTCTAATGGTCATTATCAAAACTTCCAAACATGTTACACTCGATTTACTTTTGAAAAACTTAACCAGTAATAAAAATATTGTGAACATCATAAATAGATATGGAGCCATTGCTGTAGTTATACTATACTGTAGAAAAGTTAGAAATTGAAATGATTTTTGCTGTTACTGCTCAAATTCTATGTTCAGAAGATGTACAATCTTAAAATCTGTATACAGGATAACAATTTCAACAATTTCAATAGATTTGTTAATACACTTACCGGCAAAGACATCTTGCATGACATTGTTGATATTATATTTCAGAATGTTGAAATTAATGCTGCTCAACGTGAAAATATTATTGAAGAATAAGACAATGTTAAAGAATAACAGAAGAAAATACTTGGTAAAAAAATTTTTCACATATATGTATATGTTACATGTTTTTGTATATACTTTTTGTTTTATATATATATATATATTAGGTGTTGGAATTAATTCGTAGCGTTTTACAAGAGATGGGAAGTACTTTCATTAATGTATTTTTTAATGCTCATGTGAAATAAATAACATTCTTTCATTAAAAAACGCTACGAATTAATTCCAACACTAATATATATATATATATATATACAGGGTGTCCCAAAATATTTAGAAAAGTCCTCTTTTTTTACAATTTTCACAATAATATACTTAATGAGCAAAATGACTTAAAGTGACGCATATTTCATATACAATTATATATGTTGATGTATGTATATATATATATGTTAACACATGAAAAATTTTTTGCTTGGTAGAAAAAGAAAAAGACAAACTTTCAATGCAATTATTATACTTCAGATTTAGACTAATACTCGAAAAAGCCTAGACTATTGGAAGTTTTATAGCCACTGCCTGCTGAAGATAGCTTTGAAATTAGTAATTTACAAACTGTTAGAATATACGTTCTGTTTATAGTTTCTGCTTTATTAGGCATGTATATACGAGTATACTGTTCATGGATCAGTTAGTTCTTTAGTTTTTCTGCTACGATGAGCACGCGCCTTCTACTAGACTTTCCCTTCTTAACTTTACGTTTTTTTTTATTCATCGTGTTCGGAAGGGAACGTACTTATACCACTCGGACAGAATAAAGCAAAAATCATTAATTACAATAAAAATATATTAGATAAACCGTTCGTATAAATTTCAAACAAAGTAAGGCTTCTACCAGGTCATTACAATAAACGAGCTTTAAAAGATGTAAATATTAATCCTTTATTATTTTTTTTCTATCATTTCACGGAACGTTTCAAACGTATTTAGTCCTCTTCAACCATGTTTAGAAATAAAATAAAAACCTTTAAAAATAATCATATGAACATATTAAAAACTTATAAAATAATTTCGATGACGATATACAAAATATATTAATCGGATCAATTCATCCACAATCATACAATGCGTTACTAACTCAACCATGTTATACTGAAATTCTAACGTATATAAAATATAGATTCAAACCATATACATTTATATATTGGGAGTACAAATTAGTTCGGTCTGTTTTCCAAAAGATGGCTCCGGCTGTTGTGAATGGTTCATAGTGACAGCTGATTTTGTTCTAATTTTCTGCTTTAATTGGAAGAAAAGTGCAGCTGAAGCCCATCGAATGCTTGTCGAAGTTTATGGTGACACTGCTCTAACTGATAAATCATGTAGGGAATGGTTTCGACGTTTCAAGGATGGAGATTTCAGCGTTGAAGACAAGCCTCGCTCTGGACAGTCAAAAAAATTCGAAGACAAAGAATTAGAGGCATTACTCGAAGAAGATCAGAGTCAAACAAGAGGAACTTGCAGAATCATTGAGAGTAACTCAACAAGCCGTTTCTGCACGATTGAGAACCATGGGAATAATTCAAAAACAAGGAAATTGGGTGCCTTATGAACTGAAACCGAAAGACGTTGAAAGACGATTTTTCACTTGCGAACAGCTGATTTAAAGACAACAAAGAAAAGGTTTTTTGCATCGGACTGGAGATGAAAAGTGGATATTCTATGACAACCCTAAGAAGAAAAAATACTACGCTAAGCCCGGTCAATCGTTGCCATCGACCTCAACATCAACACCAAAGCCGAACATTCATGATTCAAAGATCATGCTCTGTATCTGGTGGGACCAAAAGGGTGTTGTTTACTATGAACTACTGAAACTTGGCGATTCCATTACGGGCGATTGGTATCGGCTACAATTGATTCGTTTGAGCCGTGCATTGCGAGAAAAACGGCCGGAATACGAAAAACATGATAAAGTTATTTTTCTTCATGACAACGCTCGGCCTCATGTCACAAAAGTCGTAAAAAAATATTTGGAAACGCTCAAATGAGATGTTTTATCGCACCCGCCGTATTCTTTGGACATTGCTCCTTCTGATTACTGGTTGTTCCGAAGAATTTGGCAAGTCACCGATTCACTTCTTTCGCAGAAATCGAAAATTGGTTCCAAAATTAGATCGCTTCCAAAGACGAGTCATTTTTTCGAGATGAAATTCGAAAATTGTCTAAGAGATGGGAAAAAGTAATACCCAGCGATGGACAATACTTTAATTAATCTGTTCATTCATTTGTTTTGAAATTTTGAACACAAAAAAACGGATTGAACTAATTTGTACTCTCAATACGTTTTAGAATTTGATTCAATATAATATGGTTGAGTTAGTAACGCATAGTATGAAATATGTCGAAACGTGAAATAATAGAAAAAGAATAATAAAGGATTAATGTTTACATCTTTTAAAGCTCATTTATTGTAATGACCTGGTAGAAGCCCCTTATTTTAAAGCAAAAATCTTTTCTTTATTTTACACTAAGCCTTTTGTTTCAACCCAAAAACATTCAACAGGTTATGGGTCCAGTGTGCTCGGATAGTAAATAGTATAAATTGTGATTCGTGTCAGCAATATCATACTTATGTGCAAATCAACTTGTGTGTTTCGTTCGGCACGGAAAAAAGTGAGATAAACATTGACAAGTTAATGGCCAGTAAGTTTAATGGGCACGATTTCGCAGTGGAAGTTTCAAATGATGGGATTCCTGGAATATCATGGTTTGCTGGATGTGAGAGACGGTACAACGAAAAGGCCGATGTCTACGAACGCGGAAGAATGGGACAAACTAGATAAAAAGGCAATTTTACATTGGCTTGTTGCTGGAATCGGTTCAAGTACGGCAAGTAATGAATTTAAAAATCTCCACTGAAACATGGATTCGACTCATTATATGAATTGAAAAATCAACATCAAAGCATTTACTGCTACAAAAATTTTTTAAGTCCAAAATGGATAAAGATACTAGCGTTGCACAGCATGTAGCAAAAATCGAAGACATGGCACGACAACTGGAATCTCGGTCATAAACAAAAAATCACACTCGTAACGAAAGTCTTGCATAGTTTACCATCGTAATTTAGAAATTTAATTTCAATGTGGGACTCAGTGCCGGAACAATAGCAAACAATGGAACATTTGCTACACGACTAATGAAGAAAAAACTGCTCAACAAAGGAATAGTTGGATTACAACATGATGATGCTGAAGATAACGCCTTATATAGTAAAGGTAAGAGCCATCAACACATACATAACAGTAACAATAATGATCTCAAGAAATATCATAATAAAAATCAGAACAAGTTTAAAAACAGGTGTTACAGCTGCGGCAAATATGATCATAAACATGCAGAATGTAATTGTAGCGGAAAAACTCGTAACGGGTCAAAATAATATAGCAGTTTTATCGAAGAAATGCATTTATAGCTACTGAATGTTTAACTTCAACAAACTGAAATGATATTTGGCTGGCAGACAGCGAAGTCATATGACAGCACGTAAAGAATGGTTTGCAACATTTGAATCACTTGAAAGAGGAAAGATAATAATCAGGTTTGGAAATGGTGGTCTTGCCAGCGCGCGCTCAAGATACAATTAAAACAAAGTCAATGGTAAACAGCTCGTTGGAAATACATATGCTACATGATGTATTATACATTCTTGAAATTACAAGAAATCTTTTTAGTATTGGAGCAGTAACGGGCCATGATGCAAAAGCAGAATTCACAAAGAATAAACTATTGATGAAAATCAACGGCAAAATAAGAGCTATTGGTAAATGAGTTGCAGATCGCATGTATCAAATGGACATAAAAATGATCACTAATACAATCGGAGCAAATGTTGTAATAACTGAAGAGAAGTCACTAAAAGTTTGGCACATCTTGGTCACGCAAACATGAAAACCATTCGTGATATGGCTAAGGGGGATGCAGTAATAGGTATTCGTTGCAGTAATCTGGCCGACACAGCTCAGGCCGATCATTCTGAAGCATGCATACTAGGTAAACAATGTAAAACATTTTCACCATCAACAATTCGTGCTAAAAAATCGGGTGAGCTTATTCATTTCGATATATGTGGGCCTATAGTATTTCAAGTATAGACAGATCAATGGTGATGGCTGTTTTTGTTGATGATTATAGCGGAATGGTATTCGTAAAACCACTGAAATCAAAAGTTGACTATAGAAGCAATTCAAGATGTGTGAATCTCAATAGCATCTGCAGCTGGACATCGGATGAAGAGACTTAGATCAGATAAAGTTAAGAAATTTAAATCAAAGAAGTTTAAACAAGTAGTGCGCAGATACAATGTCGAACATGAATTTTCAATTGAATATTGCTCTGAACAAAATGGTAAGATAGACGTCAAAAAGAAGCATCGTCGAAATGGCTCGAACAATATTGGCAGCAGCAGAATTACGATTGAGTTTGTGAGATGAAGCATCAAATATTGCAGCGCTCATTCAAAATTATCTGCCATTAGACCGATTTAACGGATGTACATCTTGGGAAGCTTGGTTTGGCATAAAATCTAACATTAGCTTCTTACGTTTGGAAGTAAAGCATATACTTTAATTGAAGGCCAACAACGTCATAAATTTGCACAAAAATCTACAATTACAATAGTTCTAGTCAGATTTGAACTATAACAGAAGGCTTATTGTTTATGGGAAAAAGGAACACGAAGGATCATTATTCGTCAAAACGTTGAAATAATTGAACTAGCCTGTCGACAGTCAGTAATAACAATTGGTGTGAAATCTGAATTAGATTCATCAAAATTATTCAAGGATAAACTGGAATAAAGAGGACATGAAAAATTCCACTGAAAATGCCTGCACATAAGAGTTAACTGAAGATCAAGTGCAAATATGAAAAACGCACTTGGATACAAGATCCTACAAGTAACTAGAACACGAATGAAGACCAGTTACACTCAAGAGGAAAAGGATGAAGCTAAGTCATATGTTTTAATGGTTGAAACCTGTCGACTTAACTTCAACGAAACTTTGAACTCATCTGACACAGAAAAATGGAAGGAAACTATAAATGAAGAATTAAAATCTCTCAACAAGAACAAAATGAGAAATATCGACATGGAAATATCAATATAGAAGAATCGATCATTACAAGACAGGATTGATTGCGAAAGACTATTCACAGAAAGCAAATATCGATTATGAAGAAATGTTTTCATCTGTAACATGGTTCGAATCAATGTGAATAATGATGTCAATTGCTTGTGCAAACAACTATGAAATTTACCAGTTTGACACCAAGATCACATTTCTATATGATGATTTCACGGAAGACATCTTCATGGATCAACCCAAAGGCTTTAACGATGGAAGTGGTACAGTTTGCAAGCTAGATTTTATACGGATTGAAACAAGCACCTAGACAATGAAATGCAAAGTTTCATATATTTCTGCAAAAATTCGGCTTACCTCTAAATACGATGCAGCATGTATCTATGTTGCACCTTCAGAAGCTCTGTTTTTGGCCTTGTATGTGGATAACGGACTAGTCATCGGAAAAATTCCTCAAACAATCAAGAAGTTACTCAACGCAATGAAAAAAGAATTTGAAACAACATATATTTAGAAGCAAAATGTTATCTCGGTATTGAAATTAAGCGTGATCGAAAGGCACGCAAGCTATACTTATACAAAAATCTTTTCTTAATTTTATACTAAGCCTTTTGTTTCAACCCAAAAATTTAATACCAAAAATTCAAACTCTGCAGAAAATAAATCTTATATGGATGTTTTCTCATACGTTCAAAATTTCTAATACACCCTTGTGGGTAGGATTTAATAATTTGATATTTTTCGATAATTCAAGTAAATAAAAGATATCGTATTTAACAACAATTAATTTATCTCCGACTAATACTGCTGTTGTATTAGAAACTGATTCAGAGTCAAAAAATCGCAGAGGAATGTAACGAACCATATATGCAAGTTATGATCTGGCCATTGCCAAAATTGTCCTTCAAATACAATCAACAAAAAATCCACGAATTTGACAAATCTATTTTATTGATGAACATAATTAATCTACTGTTGACTGAAGTTCCAAATGTTCCTAGCATTTTGTCATCTGGCAGGATACTTATTGACTGATACTTATTTCGAATTTTTTAATATTTTTAAATATTTTTTTATATTTTTTTATATTTTTTTATACTTTGACACTTCACCATTGAGGGTTTTTAAATTTTGTATCCGTTATTCTTTATTCGTTAATGTAAGATTGTATTTCTGCGTTGTAGCACTGAAGAAGGCTTTGTAAGTCGAAACGTCTGTTAATTATATTAATTTAAAGTTAATTTAATTATAGCTCGAAATAAGCGCATTATGTTAATTTTTAAGAAAATATACGAACATTTTTTACTCCAAAAAATCCATGATTTAATAATCTTTTTATACATCTTGGGTCATTTCATTATGATGGCTTTCTTCATAGGCAAGTTCATCGATAATTGCGAATTATCAAATATAACGATTGAAAAAAAATATATTAATTAATAGCAAGAGTGATTCTCTATGAATGGCTTTATAACAGGCAAACATTTCAACAGATGTAAAAGACTTCATTCTATGATGAGTTTGGCTCTTTCAACTCTACATTTTAAAAATTTTGTAGATAAAAATAATATTGAAATTAGTCCAGATATTACAGTATCTTAAAGATTGTAAAAAAGATCGATCAGCATCTTCTGTTGTAGATCACGCTCATCTCATAAATATAATTAAAAAGTAAAAAAGGAATACAATAGACAAACGATGAACGGTGAACATGGTAAAACGCCTCAGCTTTATATGATATAAACTTTATTAATTATTACTTGTTATTGTTGAATATTCGAATTACGGATCTTGAACTTTTTAAATATATTTTGCCAAAAATCACTAATTTATTTTTTGTTCTTAATCAACCTAATTACGCATGTTTGTTAACTAAATATCATAATAATTTATTAAAAGTTGATGAAAGCCATCCAGGTCTCAGACAATTATTTGAAAAAGGATCCTTTGGTATAAAAAGAACTGACAAACTTTTCTCTAGGCAATCAATAGACCAAACTCTTGAACAGATGATAAGTGCAGATGCAAAATAAGCTAAGGAGTCTAAGACATTTCGTTAATTCAATAGGAGCTCGTCAAAGTTGGTGTAAGAGTCATAGCATCAGATCAATAATTATCTCAAACGTATTAGAACAAACTGGATTATTATAACAAAAAATCAAAATATTACGGCTGATCTAGCAAGACACAGAATACAAAATGATTCAACGCAGCTTCAAAATTTTATTGATGATATTAATCGAAATATAAACCTTTTTGATCCGAATTTACTGTACAACATTTTAAATGGACAAGCTGCATTCGTTTCAATAACTGAATTTTTACTAAATATTGAAAAAACTGGTAATGAACAGCGGGAAATATTCATTTCTGAATGCATTGAAGACTGCGGATGAATTGTTTTTGAAAAAAACAATTAAAAGAAATAGAATTGTAACGTTTACAAAAATGGACACATTTAAAAAAAAAGATTATCATTCATAATAAAGTATAAAAAGTTTGCATGCAACGTGATCTTTTAGGTCGGTTTCTTTCCCTGTGGCAATTGAACAGAAAATCGATCTCGAAAAAGTTTTATCATACTCATTGATACCTGTATCTTTAGCTTCATGCTATTCAGATGGTACACAATTGTAAAACGGATAAATCAATTTTATTGAAATGTTTAGAAAAAAAATAGTGAATATTCTTTTAATAGGGTAACTCCAGCAAATACGCCGCTGGAGTTTACGCCGCAGAAGTCAGAAAAAATAGAAGGAGTTGGGATAATTTTCCCGCAACTATTCTCTCTTACATACTTTTATGTTATATTAGTATAGTGTTACGATTTCAGTTTCTTACTGTTAACATTAATGAAATTATTGTGAGTTGAATCGATTTGTGACTGTGTTAAGTAGCACCATCATGAATTATAATCTACAAAATGATTACTATAGGACGTGCAAAAGACTTAGTGGTTATTTCGTGATACATACGTTTAGTGGAATAGTATGTTGTGTAGTAAAATACAAGTACTTTGCTCTTGTATTTTTTTTTTTTTAGTTTGTTGTCTTGTACAGTAAGTCAAGTAAGAGCGTGGTCGACCAGTATGGTGTTACACCATTTCATGTTATTAGCCTTGAGATAGATTCGAATAATTTCGTATGATATATCTAAACCTTTCTGCTACAATTTTATTTGTCCTTGATTCAGTGTTAAGCCAGGATTCCGCGAAAACAGATTCACTATTTTTTTATCGTCTTTTTTGTCCACTTTGCATATCAAGCCATGTTCCGGTAAATCATTGACATTTTTTGCCACATTATATCGCTGCACCCACTTCTGTACAAATGATTTCGACTTTTTCATATATTTAGCAGCCGCTTGTGACATTTTTGAGTGAGTGCAGAGAAACACAACTTCGAAGCGTGATGCGTATTTGGTACTCATGGCGCTTAATGTGATTCTCTTAAGAAAGTTCAATGACAACTGTCATCTTCAACTGGAATCTTCCTTGATACTCAAGGACAAAAGTGTCCTCTATAGATTCATGATAAATTTAGGACGATATCTTTTATTAGCTTTGAGTAAGGCCGACCACGATCTTACTTGATTTACTGTATATCCCACCTGTTTGGGATATATGGCATTTTTAGGCGGAATTTATGTATGCCCAAAGCATACAAAGTGTGCAGACTGAATTCAGTGCACTAAATGCAATAAATGCATTACATGAAATATGTATCTTACGACATAATACTTGTAATATATGTGGGAAGATTGTAATTATTATTTATTACTTCATATACATATTTATTATTTTCTTATTCCTTAATAAAACTTTATAAACGTATTTTATAAGTTATTGTGTCATTTTACGTCTAATTTATATGCATTATTTATAAATTTTTTATGAGCTGTACATATTCCCTCTGCCTCTATGAGTAGCCATATATCCCACTCTATGGGATATACAGCAAAAATGCAAGGATTTAAAAAAGTTCATGTTTTAATACAAAATATAAATATTTCACATTTCTAATATTTTTTCATAGTAGGCAGTACAAAGTTTTTATTGATATAGTTCGTTTACTTTAAACACAGTACTTATATAATACTTAATAAATTAAGTTTTTGATAGGTGCAGCATATATACCGGAGTTACTCTATAGATGTTGCTTTGATCGATGGATTTTTCTGCTGCATCTTATGAATGATATATCATTAACATTCGGTGATATTTCTAAAAAAATATTACAAGTCCGTAAATATAAAGCACATAAAATAGCGATTATTTTGAATCACTATCATATGCTTTCGATCAAAAATAGCAAACATGCTCTTTGAGATACGTCTGAAATACGTGATTATTATATCTCTGAAAAGTATTTGACCAACGAAGTTCTCAAAAAAACTTCGAAATATTAAATTCAAAGAAGCATTGATTAAATTCCTAGTCGCACATTGGGGAAAGAAATGATGAGATGGCTTCGTTTTTCAGTACAAAGATTATAATTGAATTTTGATTTTTGTTATTAATACGAAGTTCATAATGGTGTTACGTCAGAGCCCCAGAAATCTTTATTTCACGGGAATTAGAAGATGCGTGGAATAAGGTTTGGATTGGCCAAGGCTTGGATTGATGCCTTATCGCACGTGTCGCGACTCGAACGCACTCAGATTAATTTCAAAACAGAAGTCTGCAGCCGAATGCAATGATTCTGCTTTGAAATAGTGCGCTCGTTGGTTCGTTTAGAGATCAAGGAAATTATTCCTTATGACTTGGGATCATGTAATCTTATAAGAGGAGGAATGTGGTCAAGGATTTGAAATAAATCATTCGGCTTATCTTATATTACTTTAGATTTAATGAATTCTATTATATATAATTTGAAATTCTTCAAACTAAATTAAACTTAATTTACTACAATATTATTGTCTAATTTAGCGAAAATTGTTGTGTTGTGTTGTACATTGTGTTGTATTCCGCAGATAATTTTATTTCGGAGTTTCTCAACAGGATCTTGAGAAGTGGAATTCAAATTTTGACTTATCTCCTGTTCGTTATTTACATAAATTTTTTTAGTTTAGCTAGGGGGATCCAAACGTTAATGTACATAAGTTTTGGTATTCTGTCTTCAAATCAAGAAAGGGAGAGGCTAATTCGAGATATAAGATGGGATAATGGATGGGATAATGAATGGTTCTTAGGTTTCAGGATCTGGGATTGTAATTTGTTGATGAAGGAGAATCTGAAAAAGTAAGCTTTAAAAATGAGGAGGAGAATCTGAAAAAGTAAGCTCTACAAATTTTAAAGTCTAAGGAATTAGGAAATTGTGGATTTGAAGGAAATAATTCTTCTAAGACGTTCAAGTGAGAGAGAGATGGGAATTAGTTTATCTAAAGAAGAATTATCTTCAAAGGATTCGAAGATAGATGATTGGTTGGAAGAATTTAGGTGAGAGGGATAGTCAGTTGGAGAAGGTTGAGGAGAGGTTGAATATTGAGGAATATTGATAGATGACTATGTGAGTTAAGGGTTAGAGAGTAAGAAATTTCTAGAGGAGGTGGAGTCAATTTTGGCCGAAAAGTATAGTTGGAAGAGATTCTTGTTTCACTATTTATTTGTTTTTCTATTCGTTTAATTATTTGTAATAGATTAAAGTTTTTATGTGTTTTAACAAGACGGCTGGAAGGTTGCGTTATCGGCCACTGCGTTTGTTACCGTCGGATTAGTTGACGTCGCGTTAGTGCGGATCGTTCCGCCCATTTATATTTATTCAATGATCGGGAGGGCACTGGAATTTTTTGAATTTTTTAAATAAAACTTCTAATAAATAGGTTGCTTTTGGGTGAAATGGATGGGTTAGCTCTGCACCCTTCTCCGGGAAGTTAACAGAAGAGGGACATCTGTCGCACTGGAGGACCCGCCCTCAGAAATAACTTCACTCACTAGAATGTACTTCCGAGCCAGAATTGTAGTAATCTAAATTATCCACTCAGACTAATAATCACTCGGGACGAAGTTGTTGAATTGCATATTTGAACCAAGTGTCGAATAGAACAACTTTATCCCAAGGAACAAAAGAAGTAAATAGATTAAGGATTTACAAACTGAAACAGCAGTTGTCTGTAGTAAATGACACATGTGGTTCTAAACTATTAAATATCCGGCAAATGTCGGTCGATGATTAATGTCGTTTCAAACACTTATCCCAATATCCAATTCACAACTGATATCCCTAATTCTAATCCTAAATTAGAGTATTAACATATCCGAGGGCTGCATACGATACTACTAATTCGCAAATATAAAAGGAGGCCCTTCGCGAACGTAGACCAACCAAATTTCCAACTACGAAACGAAACTTTGCCGATTCGTGATTATACAATCAAAGTTACTTAGCCAGCCGACACTCTGCCGGTCCGCGACTAGATCACTTAACTGATTCTAGTGGTGAGCCGCGATCAGATCTCTCAAGCAATCTTATTCGCGATACGATCAAATCACTCGATTGAAGCCTAGTGTTTCTAAATCGCTTGGTCAAGCCTCCTCCAACATCCACGGGACAGACCACTTTCAATCACCGAGGATCAATTCGGGGGGCCTTGAAGTCTTACAGACACGATCATCTCCAAAAGTCTAGACTCACTGAGTAGCAGTAAGTTCCTCTTTAAATTATATATCTATATATTCACCGCGAAGCCCAACATAAAATCATAGTGTCACGCTTAAACCGCCCACACAAAGGTTGACTTAGAAGTCGGGCCTATCTTGAAACGCGGAGATTCCTAAACCAAACATACCAGGAATATCTTGAGATCTCTCGTTCTCGGAATCAAGTTCACCCAGCCGAAAACGCGCTTCAATTAGAACCTCCATCATTTTCGCCACTACCGGCTTCGCTGATTCATGACGACGCATTAAAGGCGATACTTCCTCTTTTTCCTTCACCTCCTCCTCGATTTCCGTCACTCCCGTTTTCGGACGTTCTGATGGAACGAATCTTGCCAGACACCCCATCTCTCATTCCCGACTCTTCTATTCAATCCATTCCTCCGTCTCCTCGACCACTATCACCAGCTGACTCAACTTCAAGTGTAGAATTTCTAGTAGAGTTTCCCGTTCCTCCGCGTAATGAATTTTACATTCACCCTTGTTATGTGGTCCATAAGGAATTAGAGTTCGCGCGGAGTTGCGTTACTTTTTTAAAATAAGTTAGTGAGGCATGCGCCAGAGGATTCTCTCGGGAGACTTGGTGAGATAGCGTAGTGGCGTTCGTGCGACCACCATCCGTTAGATTGATTAGATTGGCGATAGAAGTACCTTCTCACTTTTGTAAAATGAAGGACATTATCTGACTGACACTTAGCCAAGAGTTTTCCTCAATTTCTCACCAATACACAACAGAATTGGCAATGAGGATGGAATATATTAGGTGTTGGAATTAATTCGTAGCGTTTTTTAATGAAAGAATGTTATTTATTTCACATGAGCATTAAAAAATACATTAATGAAAGTACTTCCCATCACTTGTAAAACGCTACGAATTAATTCCAACACCTAATATCTAAATAGAAATAATAGTGAGTAAAACGATTCAAAGCAAGAGAAAACTAGGAAGTAATCTACGTGGTGAAGGAAAGATTTGAGGAGACATTACGATTACGTACAACAGGTCTACGTTCAAAACAGACTTATGAGGATGATTACAGTCATAATTTTGCATAATTTTGCATTCTATTTAGCATGGCGATTGATATATTTGCGAAAACCGCACGTACATATCAGAACGAGTTTGAATTCAATATTGAAGTATACTCAAAATAGGAAAGTAGTTACACGGAAATTTTAATATTGAAATTTTCGATCCAATAATTACGGATCGGAAGCGTTGGTTACAACGATTCACAACTGCCATAAAAATTTTCAAAGTACCGGTCGAGTAGAAAGTCATGTACCTATTACATTTTATTGGACCGACACTGCGTTCGACATTATCCTCTGCAATTATCCTAAAACTGTCTTACACAGTTCGTCTTTGGTTTGACAAGTCATCGTACACAATCTCGATTACTGGAAATTTAACCTTTGAAAAAGCTGTACAAGTGGCTGCAGCTATGGAGTTATTGAGAAGTACTCTGAAAGATGTACAACCACTACAGGTATTGACGGGAGTAGTCAGTTACATGAGCACTAAAGACAAGTAGACGGAGAAGAAAAATCATCCTAAATAGAAAGTGGCGGCGAAACTTGCAAAAACAGGATAACATACGAGTCAATTCAATCCTGATAAAGCGGGTCAGAATGTAATTACTAATATGTCTTGCTACAGATGCGGTGGTAAATACATGGCGAATAAATGTACAATGGATTTTAAAGAATATTACATGTTACAAATGTGGTACGCCAGGCCACTTACAAAAATTATGTATAGGAGCGAAATGAGCGGCTGCTAACCAAATTGAGGAGGTACTATTAATTGAGCACACCAAGTATAGGGATAAGTTTTACGAAATACCTTTAGTTGACGGTAAGCTTTTACATTTCGAAATCGACAGCGGAGCTGCCATTATAATAAGTAGCAGAACAATGCGAGAACATTTTCAAAATCGACATTTACGTTCAATTAGTTACAATTAGTCACTTTTTGTAAAACGTCTATTCAAATTGTCGGGGTTGTACTAGTTACAGTCACACTACATGGAATAATTATAGAATTAAATCTATATGTATCCAACATAAATCGCGACGATCCCCTTGTTAGGACGTAAGTGGATTCAACAATTGCACATGCATTTAACAGAGTTAATAAATAGCATACATACATAAAGGATCGGAATATTGTCACAACAATACAAAGATAATTTAGATTCGGTTTTTATAAAAATAAAATATCAACAAGCTAGGTTGTCTTTAAAAAAAAAACGTTAAACCAGTATTTCTGAAAGCGTGTGACTTTTAAATCATTGCAGCCTGTAGAAGAGGAGCTGCAATTACTTGTTCAAACCGGGATTTTAGAAAAGATAAATACATCGAGATCGGCTACACCCATTGTAAGCAGGCATAGTCCGCATCTGTGGTGTTACACTAAACGCAAACCTGTGGATAGATAAGTACCCACTGCCAACGATCGACGAACTATTCGCGTCAATGGTTGTTGGGGAAAAATTCTCTAAAATATATTGGAAACAAGCATACTTATAGTTTGAAGTCTGCAAAAAAGACCGAGAGCTGCTTACACTGAATATACATAAAGAACTATTTCGCTGCACAAGATTAATGTATGGAGTCTTTTCTGCATCAGCTATTTGACAGCGAGAAATTGAAGGCAAGATGCCGAGAGTATCAGTATTCCTGGACGATATCAAAATCACCGGACCTAAAAATGAGATACATTTGCAATGGTTTGGGCAGGTGCTATAGCCTCTCGGAGGCTAATATTAGAATCAATGAGAGTAAATGCGAATTTTTTCGAGACAGTATTGAATATTGTGAGTATCGAATAGACAAAAATAGTTTGCATAAAACGATGGAGAGAGTAGCGATTGACAAAGATCGAGTCGAGAAATGTCAAGGAATTATGTTTATTTCTCGATATGATAAATTACTATGGTAGATTTATTAAAAATTTAAGTTCCATTTTAGCACTGTTACACAGTATATTACAGAAAAGAACTGTATTGAAGTGGACTGACGATTATAAAAGCGCGTTTAAATCGGCAAAGAATCATTTTAAAAGTGATACGGTTCTTGCACACTTCGACCCTCAACTCCCATTGATTTTAACTATTAACGCCAGCCCATACGGCATTGGAGCAATACTATCGCATCGTTATCCTGATGCAACGGAGCGAGTTCTACAGTACACATCGCGAACGTTATCAGACACTTAAAAACGATACACTCAAATTGATAAGGAGGCGCACGCTAAAATTTTTGGCATAAAGAAATTTCAATACTTGTATGGAAATAGATTTACGTTATATATTGTGATCATAGGCCATTATTTGCACCTACAAAAACATTATCAGTGTATACAGTAATGCGTGTGCAGCATTATGCGGTTTTCCTACAGGATTTTATTTTTGATATTAAGTATAAGAATACGAAACAATACATTAACACCGATTGCTTGTCGCGACTGCCGACAATAACTCCCATCACAGAGATGTAGTGGACGTTTATGAAATACGAACCATACAGAGCTTATCAATTTCAACAAGAGATGTAGCACGCGCCTCAGCTAGATGAGCAATTAAATAAGATTTTGAAAGCGTTACGGAAAAAAGAAGAAATACCAGTTAAACTGCGTTTCAATGTAAATCAAGCGGCCTTTAGCATAAACAGGACGTACTCTTGTGTAACGGAAAAGTGACAATTCCTATCAAGTTACGAGAGCTTTTCTTTGTGAATTTCTTTGTGAATTACATAAAGATCATTTTGGTGTAATACAAATGAAGGCACTAACTCTTTCTGGTTTGGCCTCGATAAAACAATTGAGGCAGAGAAGAAATTGCGATATCTGTAACGATCCATTGAAAACACAAATACACAAATGGAAACTAGCGGAATCTCCGTTTAAATGTATGCATGTTGATTATGTGGGATCATTTATGGATGCATTGTTTTTTATATATGTTAATGCGTTTTCAAAATGGCCTTTTATGAAAATAGTCAAAAATAATACCGCAGCAACTACTATTAAAATTTGTAAAGAAATCTTCAGATTTTGATTCTCCAAAAATTATGATCATGGATAATGACTGAAATTTTCGTTCTTCAAAATTTCTGCGATTCTTAAAATTAAAAGGTATTACACCCAAATTAATAACTCCATACCATCTAGCTACAAACGGCCTAGCAGAGTAATCTGTTCAAATCTTAAAGAATTCTTTACGAAAAATGTTGTTGAATGATCCTAGGAATAGAAGTTTGACCTTAGAAATGGTAACTAAGACTTTTTAGTGCAATGCATAGGATAACTCCTCACAGGTGTAGCGATGCGATAAAATTTTTAGAGATAAATTGCGCATGAATTTTAATTTATTTGCGAATTAACCTAAAAAAGCTACAAACACATCGAAGACTTGTAGAAATTTCGCGGTGGGAGAGAGAATACAATACAGAGACTATAAGAATAAAATTAAATTCCGTTTCGGAAGAGTTATCAGGCGTAACAAGGAAGTTGCATTATTTCGTTGTTTTGGACGATAATTGGACATGGGAACGACACATTAATCAGATTTGGAAGACTGGCGAGAACAAAAGTCGAAGCCAAGAACTGTATGCAGATAAAGATTCAAATGCGGAGGATCTATTAAACACTGAAGAAATGCCTGAGGAATCCAGAAATAATTCAGGAGAACCGAGTCAAAACGGTTTAAGAAAAGTCGAAGACAACTTGCTGAGAGACGAAGGAAAGACAAGGATTTCGGGTAACGTCACAGGGAGAAATCAACCGTAGAAAAATCTTACAATTAATTCGGAAATTACTTTAGAGATTTGCGGACTTTTGTACCAAATTCTTCTAAGGAGTAATACTTCCGTTATTACAAGAGAAGAGATGTTATGTGGTCTATAGGGAATTGGAGTTCGCGCGAAGTCGCGTTACCAACCTCCTTAAGATAAGTTAGCGAGACATGCTCCAGAGAGTTCTCTCTCGGGGGACTTGATGAAATAGTGTGGTGAAAAGGTACTTCTATCGTATTATCAATCTAGCCAATCTAACGGACGGTAGGCGTTCACGCGTATCTTTTCACTTTTGTAAAATAAAGGACGTTATCTGACTGGCACTTAAGCAAGAGATTTCCTCAATTTCTCATCTCAGCAATACCCAACAACCCTAATGACTCTTTTGAGTCTTTAATTAATATATTTCCACGTTCAACAGAACCTTTCTCACAAGATGCCTATATTATCGGTTGATCCAGAAGAAATTTGAAATGCCATAACTCGGCAGCCACTTCATGCTCACGTTCCAATACTCCTTCCGCATTCCACCACGTAAATTTCTGTTATAACCTATTCCCCCCTTCCTCTGTCGTAATTCGCGAAATGGATTAATTTTTGTATTCCTTCTTCTTTACACACTCACATACGTACGCACGCACGCATACACGCATACATGGTTTTGAAGAATTGCTCATCATGGTTACACCTTGTGGATTAACATTTGTGAATCTGCAAGGATTCATCATTAACAAGAAATTTATCGTCAAAGATGTAACGGTGCTGAAATAGGGGACCATTCTCACATTATATTTTTATGAGTCCCGTGTCATAGAAATTTTTGACAAGATCCGACAGGTCTTGCGCTTCCTGATTAAATACTTATCACCATGGATTGCAATGGGAAAACAGGATGTTCCCGTACAGCGAGGCAAAACGCCTGATCACGGCGGCTATATTTGAAGATGCTATCGTATATGTTAAGGAACGCGAGAAACGACGTGGCTGTGGAACTTGCTTCTGGACGATGAGCGAGAACGCATGTACATCGAGACCTTGGATGCAGTTTACGAAGACATGGAATCTTTAACTAATTTAAATGATTGTAATACTATACGATGTAAAAACATGCAAAGAATTATGCTTTGCAAAATGTATTTAAATTACTGGTGGTTGTGACATCAGGAAGAATTGTAAGATTTTTTAAAATAAAATATATGTTATCTCACATTAATATGTCTTTATTTCCGCTACCCTGACCAGCAGACATGTAAATATATATACAAGGTGGCATGAATATACGGCCCCACTCGTCCTGAGCAGGTAGAGTGGATTAAACTAAGTAGAAAAGTCCTCTACTATTTTGCAATGCTCGCAATAATCAACGAGATATTAACGTTTAAAGATAGCCGAATACGCGCATCCATCCGATTTACTATTGAAGATACGGCCCACCGAGCGCACGGCAGACGAGGGAGATGGCCTAGCAGGCGCGCCATTTGAGCTTAGAGGCTCGCGATGGTAAGCCCCGCGTTCGGTGGGTCGTACCTTCGGCGTCGGGAGGACGCGCGTATTCGACTATCTTTAAACGTTAATGTCTGTTCAAAAACTATCGCGAATGTTGTGTTTTTTCAAAAATTATTTATTTATTCATGAATATCTATTTTGTCCCCTTCAAAGTAATCCCTATCAGATATTATACACTTGTGCCAACGTTTTTTCCAATCCTCGAAGCACTTCAAAAAATCATTTTTTGTGATCTTGTTCAGTTCCTCCTTCGATGCCGTCTTTATTTCCTCAATCGTAGCTTAGCGTCGTCCTTTCATGGGCCTCTTCAGTTTCGGGAACAAGAAAAAGTCACAGGGGGCCAGATCTGGGGAATACGGTGGCTGCGGCATCATTAGTGTATTGTTTTTGGCCATTAATGCGATGCTGTTTTTGGTCGAAATTGAGCAATGTTGGTACGAATTTCGCGGCGACCCGTCTCATGCCCAAATCATTGGTAAAAATCGAATGGCATGAGCCAATCGATATGTTTAGATCCTCAGCAACTTCTCTAATGGTGATTCGACGATTTGCCAATACTATTTTCTTCACTTCATCAATGTTTTCATCTGTTGTTGACGTGCTCGGGCATCCGGCACGCTCTTCGTCGTTCACATTTTCTCGGCCCTCTGAGAACATTTTGTACACCGATAAACGTTGCTTCGGTACAAGGTAGCTTCACTATATACCACAGTCAACATTCGGAATGCGTCCGCGCACTTAATTTTGTTTTTCACACAAAATTTGATACAGATTCTTTGATCCATTTTTTGGAATAGGCAAAAATCGAAGACGAGTCAAAACACGTGCAAGCAAAGTAGCTGTCAAAAATTAACTGAACATTCAAAATGGTCGAACTTGTCGGCATAAGTGAGAGACATGAGTACCAACATAACGTCACAAAAAAATTGAAAATCGAATATACGTAACCCGCGGAAATTCAAAATTCGCGATACTTTTTGAACAGATCTCATATATATATATATATATATATGTACGTATATACATATATATTTATTTATACATACATATATATATATATATATATATATATATATATATATATATATATATAATACATATACCATATATAGCAAATAAAATTTAAAATGGACCGATAATCTGATATCAGTCTGAAAGCTGTTTATAGCTGTTAAATATCAATCTGACAGTCGTTCGATAGCAGTTTGATAGTAATTTAATATTGATTTAATAGCAGTTCGATATTAATCCGATAGTTATTAAATAGATATATGTTTAATTGCGCTCCAATGCGAAGCGCTGCAGGTGATAAAAATGCTGAAGTGGAATCTTTTGAGCGCGACGTCTTCTCGTATACTTTTAGCTGAGGCATACGCTTTTATTCGAGGCATTGTACTTTTTGTCGCTGATATATTGATTATAACGATCTAATTATAATTGATGATTGTAACTGATAAATGTTGATAAATGTTGAAATATATTCATGGAATTGTTCGAACGCGTGATATATTTTTTGGCTGAGGCCTAAATTTTTGACCGGGGAAGCGTTGTACTTTTGCCTGCTGATATAACGCATTGATCTAATTATAATTGATAAAAATGTTGAAGTATATTCATGAGATCATTCGATGTGATATACTTTTCGCTGAGGTGTAAATTTTGATCAAGGTATTGTTTTCTCGGAATGGTATCATATTCCACGAACATCTTTATTATATATTAGGGGATTGCATTAAAAGTTACTGTTTTTTCTTTGTATTTGAGCACTTATTTCAATAACAAAATATATGAACCTCAATCAATAATGCAATCAAAGTATTTTCCCTCGGAAGCTATGACTTTTTGCCACTTTTCAGGCAGAAGTTGAATTCCACGACGAAAGAATGGTCTGTCTTTTGAATCAATCCATTCAGCAACCCAATTTTCGACTTCGCTATAATTATGGAAGTGTGTATCTTCCAGAGCATATTGCATCGATCGGAAGAGATGATAATCGCTTGTTGCTAAGTCCGGAGAATACGCTGGGTGCGGGAGAACCTCCCATTCGAGATCCATCAGTGTTTGTTTCACGATTATAGCAACATGCGGCTGAGCGTTATCATGGAGTAAAATCACCTTTCGACGATTTGATGCAATTGATGATCGTTTTTGCATCAAATTATCATTCAAACGTTCCAATTGTTGTCGATAACGCTCGGCGGTGATTGTTTCGTTCGGTTTAAGCAGCTCATAATACACGACACCCTCCATATCCCACCAAATACAGAGCATTGCTTTGTTTGTCGTGAACGTCACAATCACCACTTTTGAATCGTCGAAACTAGTTTCTACATACTGTTTCCGATGGAGCAGATTCACCATAAATTTCCGCAAGCAATCGATGAGTTTCAGCTGCACTTTTTTTCAAATCAAAATAGTATAGAAGTACACATCGGAAAAACAACTTATCACGTTCCATTTTAATTCAGTTATAGAAAAGCACATATGTAACCAAGGATGACGTCTGTTGACTGAATTTTAGTAGGAAATGTTCACACTTCAAAATGATATAAATAGCAGATGTCTCTGACCATAGCATACGCAGCCACTGTCATTTAAACGTGAACAGTAACTTTTAATGCAAACCCCTAATAAAATCTTGCACAGCCCTCGCGGTCAATCAGTCTGTTTGTCGATTTAACTATCGGTCAGATTATAAATCGATTTGTGCGAGATTTTTATAATAAAGATGGTCAACATCAATAATTTTGTTGAGCGGGTGATATATATAAACATGCAAGCACGTTTGTTGGCGGAGAAAGCGGTTAATTTTGTGAGGATGCGCTTTAGGCGGTGGGTAGAGCAGTTGAACAACCAGACAGGTTAAGAATTGAGTTAGATATTGACAATGATAATGAGCTGATAAGAGAAACGTAAGCAGTTATTATATTATATTAATATTAATTTATTGTACGTAATAATTTTCATGTCTTGATTAAACGTGATTATTAAATATTGTTTCATTTCATATATTCATTTAGTAATTTACGTGCACACACGCACCCGTAAATATTAATGATAAGTATAGCGCGCGGTGGGGATCGCGCCCGGCTATTGACTACACCATGTCATCACTGCGACGCGGACACAAGTTTCCGCACACTCCCGCTACGCAATTTCCCGCTACGTAATTTCTTGCATCCGGGAGATCCTCGCCCCCCTCCTCCTCCGCACCGCAAAGTCATCTCCGCGACGTCACCCACTGTGACGTCATTCCGCGCACCCCCGTGATGTCATCCCCTCGCCAAGTGACATCACTTCCTGTCATGTTCCATCTCCCCCTCCCTTGTGACGTCACTCCTCGCCTAGTGTAACCCCCTCTCCTCCTTGCGGACTTCCCTGCGTCGCGGATTCCCCTGCGCCGCGGGTACCCCCTTGCCCCTCCCCCCTCCCAGAGTGGGTTAGAATCGGCTTATATAGCCTACTATGAATTATATGTAAATTTCTTGTATAAATAAACGTATACTATTTTAAAACACATTCTCAGATCTATAAAATAATGTTTTGATCATTGCTCTAAAAGTCTTATTTTATAATAAATAAATTTTTGTTACTTATGTGTTACTGGTGTACAAATAAGTTCGTGCGGTTTTGAAAGAGATGGCGTAACTACTGTTTCATTCCACCGTTCCGTATTTCTAAGTATGCGTTGGATAGCTGTCATTAGTAGGTATTAAGTTCAGTATGTGTCATTTGTTCGAATTGTAAACAACAATATTTTTACTTCGTCAAATATGTCGAACTTTGTACCAAATAAAGTGTTTTTGCGGGGAGTTTTAGTGCATTACTTCAATATGAAGAAAAGTGCTGCCGAAAGTCATCGTATTTTAATGGAAGTTTATGGTGACCATGCTCTATCTGAGCGAACGTGTCAGAAGTGGTTTGCACGGTTTAAGAGTGACTTTGACTTGGAAGACCAAGAGCGTGCCGGATGTCCAAGAAAGTTTGAAGACGCAGAATTAGAGGCATTACTCGATGAAGATCCATGTCAAACGCAAGAAGAGCTTGCATTATCATTGGAAGTGACTCAATAAAACATTTCTTTACGCCTCAAAGCCATGGGAACGAAATTTCGAGAAAAAACTGCACGAACTTATTTGTACCCCTAATATGTCATGTATATATGTGTATATATGTTATGTATACATATTTAAAAAGTTCTAGTTTATCGATTTGTTTTTAATAATTTGAACTTGAATACCTTCAATAATTTGAACGTTACATGTCTTACCAGTTAAATATTACAATTTAACATAATTGAGAAATATTATGCCTTTACTACAACTTTTTACAATATTATATCCGATTCTTTTACCTGAAATACTTGTCGACTTTCTACTATACGGTCCTACCCGTAACAAAAGATTCTCGGGCATAATATCTACCTGCATGCTATGATCCTAATGCATTTACATGCTTGACAAGCGATCGATACTGAAACGAATAGCGTAGAGCGCTTGTACAAAAATTTTTCTCATTACCACAAACACAGCTAAACGCAGTATTTATAATAATTCGAAGGAGAAGAGTATAAGCTAAAAGATGGTACTAATAATATCTCGGAATGAGGTGGTATACATAATTGTTTGGTTACTTGAAAATTTAATTCTTTCAAAATATATGATTTTTTAAATACTTACATTTAATTCAAAACTAAATATATAATACATAGAAATATATATTGTTAGTATTGTTTTTTTATTGTACATATTTTTAAGAAGAGAATCCATTTTGCAAAATTCGATTTCCAAACTCCGTTTTACACCGAAATACACATACAAAACAACAGCAGTAAGATCTGAGTTAGTTCTGACTGTCACGGCTGTTCCGTGCGAAGGGCAAATTCGAACTGGAAACTCAGGTATGGAATATATAACTCTGGGATGGGACACATTCGAAAGAAAATTTAGTTTTCTTTCCGAAACAACAATTACATGTTCGAAAATCTGAAATTAATTTTTTGGCTAGCTTTTCGGGATTCTGCCCAATTGTGCGTTGATATCGTTTTTCTTCTTTACTGTCAATCTTCCTAGAGAAAACTTTCGCATAGCAATGTGTACAAATTCTGCTGCTGTATAGGTATTTATATCTCGTCGCTATGTCAAATGTAATGTTGATGTATGGATTGTACATGTGAGTATCAATCATGACGTTGCGGTCGACAAAGATCGGCTCACTGACAATATTCAAGATAGCAAACATTTCGTGAAACTCAACGGCTTTAAAAATGCAACGTTGGACGCAGTGAGTTTCTCTCCATCTAGTCTCTCTGTTAACAGGTGTATCTATCATCTACTTCGGCTGTTCGTTTAACACAAGCATCTCACGTTAGCGCCGTCATACATGCAATCTAACGGTGATCTCCTCCCAGTGAAAATCGAGCAATCAACCGTCTTGATCCATCAAACGAATCATCAGATCCATAGTGCTTCGTACGACGGTAAAGTCGGAAGGTAAATCTGCGTAGGTCTTTCCGATATTTTATATCCTGGCGGTACGCTCGGTGCAAACTCGTCTATCGTGTGCACGCACCTGTCGTTGCTGTATGTACCCGCTGTATGTACACGTCACGTCGCGGTCAATACGAATGATGTTTATGTTGATGATATTTATCGGCACATCCGACTCGTGCTACTGTCGCGACTCCAGCACACGATTCGACGAAAATCCCAACAGCGAGCCAATGTTACGAGGTTTTGTAAAATTTATCCGATAGGCGTATTTGATTTCGCTTTTCACCGTATTGTTATTGGCGCGAATCATCAGCGGGAACTCTTTGTTGTATAATACTCCTAAGTTGTATAATAGTGGCAATTCTAACCCAGATCCTCTGAGGGGGGCGCGGGGGAAGGCGCGGGGGAGGAGGATACTGGTAGCGCGGGGAAGGGAGAGGAGGCGTGGAAAATTCCAATGCTATCGGTGTTTACCGATATGATGCTCACACCCTGCCGCAGGCGCCAGCGTCAGCGTCAGCGTCAGCGCCACCGCCGTCACCCCATATCTCGCCGCAGGCGCCAGTGCCATCGCCGCCACCGCAAACCCCGCGTCTATCCCAAAATGCGTTTCAGACAGCCACCGCGGAGTCCACTCCCATCCTAAAATGCGTGGCGGTATTATAACGCGAACAAAAAATATTAAAGAAAAAAAGAAAGAAAAAAATATATAATAAAAAAAATATTCTTACCTTCTCTACACTCTCTCCCTCTCCGTCCTCCTCTTCCTCTTCATCTTCCGCTGAATTCTTATTCCTCTTCCTCCACAGCCTCATCAAGATTGTCGATGAGGTGGTTGAACGCAATTCTATTAATGCGCACATGAGTGAGATCGTCCATCTCATCGGCAATCTCGATGAGGCGATGGAACAGTCCTAATTGATTTACATGTAAATGAGTGAGATCAATTATGATATTACTCTGAATTTCCTCTGAGAAAGAGGAGGAGGAGACTCTCTCTTCTTCTTTTTCTTCCTCTTCCACTTCCTCTCCCATTTCCTCTTCTACTTTTTCTTCCTCCACCACCTCATTGAGATTGTCGATAAGATGGTTGAACGCAATTCTGTTAATGCGCACATGAGTGAGATCGTCTATTTCTGGGCAATCTTGATGAGGCGATGGAACAATCTTAATTGATCTACATGTAATTGAGTGAGATCAATTATGATATTACTCTGAATCTCCTCTGAGAAAGAAGAGGAGGACGCTCTTCTCTTCAGTTTCTTCTTCTTCTTCCACTTCCTCTTCTATTTTCTTTTCCACTTCCTCTTCCACTTCCTCTTCCACTTCCTCTTCCACTTCCTCTTCCACTTCCTTTTCCACTTCCTCTTCCTCCACCACCTCATCGAGATTGTCGATGAAATGGTTGAACGCAATTCTGTTATTGCGCACATGAGTGAGATCTACTTCATCGGAAATCTCGATGAGGCGATGGAACAATCTTAATTGATCTACATATAATTGAGTGAGATCAACTATGATATTACTCTGAATTTCCTCTGAGAAAGAGGAGGAGGAGGAAGAAGAGGAGACAGTCTTCTCAACTTTTTGTTCTTTTTGCATGTTATAGCTACACAGTAAAAAAAAATTATCACTTCATTTAATCACAGAAAATGTGCAACAATATTCTACTATTAACACTAAATGGTAGAATATTGTTTCACGTTAGGAAAAAAAAATATCACTCACGTTATAATATGTACATATAATGTACATAATGTGTACAGATCCTGTTGCTGTATGGATATTCTTATTTCGTCGCTGTACCCAAACGTTGGCAAACGGGCTGCCTCGTGTGAGTCTCAAACGATGTGATCGTCGAAGATCGGCTCATCTTTAATGTTTAAGATATCAGTCATCTCAAATGTTGCGCACCGTGAATCCCAAAGACTTTAAAAATGTAACGTTCGACGTGCTGAGTTTCTTCTTCTTCCTGATACAGCTGGATGAGCAAGTGTTGTCGAGCTGTGGCGTCACCGACTTTGTAAAGAATGCGTTATCTCTCTGCGTACGCTCCGTTCAGCACGAGCATCTTACGCTCACGTTATCACTGCCGCCGTCATACGTGCAATCTAATGGTGATCTCTTCTCCTCGAAAATCGAGCAATCGTTCATTCTGATCGACGTATCGTTAGATCCGTAATGCTCCGTGCGATGATCGGCAGGTAAATGATTTGCGTTGACTTCTCCGATACCTTATATTCTGGCGGCATTTTCGGCGAAAATTCATGTATCGTGTGCGCGCTTTTGCCGTTGCTATATGCACTCGCGGTCACGTTACACTCTACGTGGAACGTTTACCTTCATTATGTTGATCGACATGTCCGATTCGTGCCATCTTCGCGGTTGCAGTATACGCTTCGACGAGAATCCCAGCAGATCCAATACTGTTGGACTTGTCAAAGTTTATTCTGTACGCACATCTAATCTCACATCTCAACGTATTGTAGTTTGCGCGGAGCGTAATCGGGTATTCTCCACCTTCACTATTATCATCTTCATCATGTCATTGTTATTGTCATCACTCACTACATCAACGAATTCAAGTGCGTCCGCGGTGCGGACGTTTTTGTAAAACTGCGCGTTTCTGAAATTCATTTATGTCTTGCATTTCGTACGAACCCTCGGAAATTGTAATTTCCGCATCGTTTTTTAAATAAAATTTGTTATTCGATTCATTTACATTCGGTATCGTGTGATAAGTCTCAAAAATCGCCAGACCGAGCTCGTAATCTCCGTCACTCAAATCTATGGGGAAGTAATTCGCCGCGAGGACGGTGCTCTTTCCGCTCAGCGTAAGCGTCAACGACAAGACGGAAAAAAACGTTCGACTAATACTAAGATTTCACAGTACCTCGTTGAGCTTATTAAATTCACGCGCGTCTACCATTTGTAGAAATCGCAGACACATCTGTCCACAGAAATTCTGATCGTACGTCTGATAGTACGTGCGATTGTATTCTATCGTCGTAGCATCGTTCTCGTAATATCGCACCAGTTCCTTAGGCGGTCGAAGCTTATCGAAAATGTCAAAATGTACACTACGCGATTGTTTCTTTTCGCGTACGCTACCCAGTGAGAACCAGGCCCCGTCGCATCGTCCAGATTTACGATACCGCTTTCGTTTCGGCGCACGCCGCTCATCGGTAACGTTACGCATGAAAATGCCTCTAAAGTATGGTACGTCTCGAGAGCTCGTTCAATTGTACATTGGTAGTTGCGCCAGACGACATTTTTATTGTCTTTTTGACGTTTTTTTTTTCCTTTGCAGCTACGCCCTGTCTAGGTTTGTATGGGTCGAGATACAGTCCGCGTCCATATTTGTACGGAGTGAGATACAGTCCGACCATCACGCGATCATAACGTTGCAGCTCTTCGAGCTGACATCGCGCGGCTTTGCTATCCTTACTTTCGCCACGCTGGCCGCTCCGCCGATCAAGGACCCGAGTGCGCCCAATATTGGCAAAAACGGTAACGCACCACCACGTTTCGCCATCGGAAGTATCCGCTTTTTCGTCGCCTTTTTCTTCGTCGTCTTCTTCTTCGGTTTCATGTTCATGTCGATCTTGGTCTTAGCTTTCATTGCTGCCCAGATGGCAGCTGCGGCGGCTCTCTCGTTCAGAGCCGAATCTCTCGTGACGACGCGTCCTATCGAGCGCTTTATCGGCGAGTACCTTGTCCGCCATGTGTCTATTGATGAGATCATTGCTCCGAGAATACGCAATGCCGTGTTCTCAGCACGCAGTGCTGCAGCAGATTTATGCCCGCGTCACCTCTGCATAATCGCTTCGTAAGCCGAGTGTCCGGACCACTGATAGCCCGGAATATGTAACTCGAAAGGAAGCGCGTTTTTCGCTCGATTTAGCAGACCGCCGCGCGACGCCGACATTCGCTACAATCCTTTATCTTCGGTGTGAGACCGTCGATATGCGTTCGCTGCCTCGGCTGATTGTAGTGTTCGTCGCAGTGACGACAAGTTTGAACTTCCGAATTTGCCTTCACGTATTTCGGAAGCTTGTCTCAAACGTGTTCGATGTATTCACCGTACACGCATAAGAGTACGACCTTCGGTATATATTGCAACTGCTCGGCGCTCAAGTTTCGAATATCGAAAGGATGACACAGCGCGAGATACATTTTGCTACTGCGCGATTCGCAGATTCGCGCGCCTTTAAATAATTTTTCGAGAGCGCGTAGCCTTTAGTGTGAGCATGAAATTCGTGCTGCAACTGCTAACGATACATGTCACAAACTGTGACGCGAAATCACAAATGATGGGAGGCAGTGCGAAGAAGCGCAAGCACGACAAAATGCTGCCAAGTACTATACGCGCGACCATTTGCGGCCCGTCGAATTGTGGTAAAACCAACGTTCTCATAAGTGTGCTCCAGAGTCTAAACGGCGTACGTTTCGAATGTGTACATCCATTCGAAATCACTGCAACAGCCAAAGTATAAGTAAGAGGTCGATATTTCGAAAAACTATTTACGTCTATCGATGAAATCGACTACTTTACGTTTTCCAATAGCGACATCGTTCCATCGAACGAGGTGCGCCCAAATTCTATTTTTATCTTTGATGACGTGGCATGCGACAAGAAGAATGCGGTGAAAGAATACTTTTCGATGGGTCGCCACGCGAACGTTGACTGCTTCTATCTTTGTCAGACATACGCGAGAATACCTAAACATCTGATACGTGACAATGCGAACCTGCTGATCCTGTTCAAACAGGATTGTACCAACTTGAAACACGTTTACAATGATCACGTGAACACCGACATGTCCTACGACGAATTTTGCACATTGTGCCATGACTGTTGGCAAAAAAAATTAGATTTTTAGTAATAGACAAGAATAGTGCGCTTAAAGACTGGAGATACAGAAAGGGATTTAACGAGTTCGCGATACTGTAACGTGACTAGTCGTTGTTGATACTTCGTCAGAGACGAACATGGTTGATGTGCGCGAGCGTGAAAAAATCGCGAGAGAGATCAAGAAGACGAGCGAGTCGATCCGCAAGAAACATCGCGCTCTGAAAACCGGTAAAATCGAAGACATGGCATTGGACAGACATTTTAAACCTATTATCAAATCGCTGCGACAGATCGTTAATAGCCCCGGTGTGCAGATGATAAAGAGACAGTCACGTGACGATGACGCAGCGTCTGCCTCCAAGCGCGAGAGGAAGGAAGAAAAAGTGGAGGAGGAAGAGAAGGAAGAGGAAGAGAAAGCGAGTGAGACTTTCGAGCGACTCCGCATAAATCCGATGATCGATCGCACGATCATGTACAACCAATAACCTCCACTCCGCGTACGATGATCGTACCGATGATAGAATCGTTGGATAACGTATTTGAAACGACGGAAGATTTGCTAGCGACGAAGGTTCAAAATCAGCAAACATCGAAAGGTCGAGAGGCGTTACGAGCTGGCTTGGGCTGGATCAAAAGTACGTCGAGGCCGTCCTGAGGAGAACGCGAGATAAACAGAAGAATGGTACAAATTATGTATACGGCGTTTACCTATACAATGATGGATTGATATTTGGCAATAAACGTTTCGACGTGGATGATGCGGACAACGTAATTATCGACGGCGTACGATACGCCGGTACACCCGGTTTTTACGAGTTAATTTTCAAGAGAATTCCCGACGATCTCCTCTACACGGAAGACTATATGAACAAGTACAGGAACATCCTGCTGGCGCCGAATGTGCACAAATACAAACATCATTCGCAGGAAATGAGCAACAGGGAATACAAGTACAAATACGTAATCGCGCAGTTGATGTCAATCACACCCAAGAAACAGAAGAAGAAATCTGGAAAGGGATTACCTCATGCAATGACATTGAATGACAACGCGATCGATTACGTGCACTGGGACGATGCCAACGAGCTAGTGGATCGTCTGATTGCTTCGTCTCGACGCTTCGCACTGAGCGGGCAACAACGCTCACGATGACGAGGTGCTGTCGATTATCGACGAATTTCGCGAATCCGGTCTTATTATAAATTAAATCGCGTATCGACGAAACGAGTCAGTCGAGTGGCATCAGCGAGAAAAAAATACTTTTGTCGTTTGTATTATGCGTCGAATGATGAAAAAGAGATCCAGCGAAAAGAGAAAAATTAGCTCCGAAAGACGTCGACTTATCGAGGAATTGCATCGCTCCGGTGAGAAGAAATTTTCCATGAAGACGCGAGGTCATAGGTCGAGGATACGACGATCTATGGCAGGCTGATATCGTCGAGATGCAACCGTACTCGAGCTTCAACAGAGGCCACCACTGCATACTCACTGTCATCGATGTGTTGAGCAAGTACGCGTGGACCGTACCGCTCAAGGGTGGAAGCGAGACGGCTAATGCTATTGTTGAGATATTATAATTCGAGCAAGTGGAAGATGTCCTAAAAATTTACAAACGGATATGAGGAAGGAGTTTTACAACGCCGATGTGCAGAAAATCTTGAAAAAACACGACGTTAATCACTATTCCGTATTCGATGTTGAAAGCGTCGGTAGTCCAGCGGTTCAATCGTACGCTCAAAAGCGACATGTGGAAGATGTTTACACTCAATGGCAATTACAAATGGATCGACGAGCTGCTGCGTTTCGTATCAGATTACAACGCGCGCAAGCATCGCACTATCGGCATACGGCCCGCCGACGTAATTCCCGCCATTGCCGAAAGACTCTTGGATACCGTGTACAGCATGATAAAAATCGCTGGTCCAGCAAAATTCAAAGTGGGCGATTAGAGAGATACACATCATACAGTCGAGATACACGTGAGCAAGTTCAAGACGATTTTTGAGAAGAGTTATACGCCAAGTTGGACCACCGAGGTGTTTACGATCGTATTAAGATGCAGCGTACCAATCCCGTAACCTATCTACTCGAGGACTATCGCAGAAAATCCGTTGCTGCGTTCTACGAGCACGAGTTGCATTGCGCTACTCATTCTGACGTGTATCTCGTGGAGAAAGTACTGCGCAGGAAGGGAGACAAGGTGTACGTCAAGTGGCTGGGATTCGATCGGAATGGGTCGCATAATTCATGGATACACAAAAACAATGTTATTTGATAAAATTTTTCGTGTATTTTTTTCTACATATAAAAATATATAAATATATCAATATAAGTATATGAACGTATTTTTTTTATTACTCCCTATTCATCATCATCATCTTCGTTTTGGAGTGTACAATTAAGTGTATAAAAGTGTTTAAAGTGTATAATTATTTGTAACAATTTATGTATGGAGTAGAATACATACATATGTAATACATAATAGTAATACTTATATACACGTAAAAAAAACATACGTAAAGTATAAATCAAAGAATAGAAATACACAATAGTAATACGCATAAATGATAAAAATATGAAGGGTTAATTAGAATATTAGTATATAATAAGTATATAAATGTTAAAAACATACGATATGTATTATATAAAAGTACAATAATCGTAATACATAAAAAATAGTAATAATACTTGTATAAATATAAAAAAAGTGTAAATTACAATAGTAATACATAATAGCAATATATACTACATATAATACATATAATACATATATTATATTACAAAGGCAATTGTCAATGTGCCCACGGTAACGTCTCCGAGTCCGGTACGACGTATCATTTGTCGTCGTATAGACTCAGAGTGATTTTCAATTCGGATATCGTGTTTATTTAGATCGTATACACGATTGACGGCGAGTCATTTCAATCTCTTTCTTCAAACACCGCGTGTAATCGTCGAACGTTATCGTTCGCGCTACGATGTTATTCTTTACGCATTTTTAATGTCCTTCTCGCCATCCATTCTCACCGCGTACATCTTCGCTCTAAGTCCAACAAATTCGGTCATTAATATACTGTTATTCTCATCCTTCATCAGGCCGAGTACTTTTTTGTTCGCGAGAGGCATACCGTACATGTTGTCTGCCGGATAATCGCTCGTGTCGAATCTAGTGATATCGCGTTTCATAATCTCGTAAACATCGCATTTTATATAGTAAATGAGACTATCCGTGTCAATGTACATGATTTTGCATTTGTCGCGATACATCGGTGACATGTACTCGTGATGAAATTCGTACAAGCAGACTTTGGATATGTCAAGTATGCACATACCCACGTAAATCGGCTCGTTGAACTTCACCTCGAGTTTGCGCATTTCAACGGCGATCAAATTTTCCGCAAAGACGCTGCGGCTGTGAAAATTCGATTTCGCGATCATTGCCTCCGTGCCGTACCATCCGTCCCATTTTGTTATTAATTTTACATCAACGTGGTTGCGCACATTCTCCATGGTCCTATCGAATACCGCGTTGTTCATTAGCTTATACAAATTTTTTTCGAAATCGTTTTTCGCGAGCGTTCTTTTTGTGTATTGTGTATTGAGTTCAATGTAATCGCAGAACCATGGAAATTGAGCGAATTGTAGCACCCGATGGATCTTTATTACGCGAAGATCGTGACGAGTACATTGCTGCGGGTTGCGATAATGGATGATGTAACGCTAGCATACAACGTCGCTAGAAGTTTATCTTTGCGCTTGTCAGGCATTTATCGCGCGTTGGACAGAAAGATAAGTCAGTGTGTTGGTCGTGTAGATGTTGCGGATACTCGAGTTCGACCTTAAGAATATAACCGGTAGGTGAATCCGGAGCGATCGCGCTCACGTCAAAGTTCGCAGCGTCTTCGATCCATCGAAATTCGGTATATGGTAAAGGTTGACACACCGCCCATCCGTGCAGATTATTCATATCGTAGTACATCAAGTACGACGACAGTTTCGATGGATTGAACGAACATACTTGTTATTAACTTACGCGTATCTGCCGGAGCATTGACTAAGGCCGCCGCGTATACCGCGCTCGATGAACATGACCATATCAATGTCGGTGAGCAACTCGAATCTTAGCGTGTATATTTCATTATGGCGTCCCACGTGAAATCTGGCAATGTATAATAATGCGCGGGATCGAGACAGTAACTCGCGATGCAACTATTGCGGAAATTTTCGAAAATGTCTGCTAATAATAAGATATCAGTTTTCAAGTACAGATCACTGTACTCACCGAGCGTTCGGATGGAGAATCACTTCCAGATATTCGCGGCGTGAGTGTAATCGCTCTCGGACTGCTGTATCGCCTGTCAACGAATTGAAAAATATTGGGTATGGGAATAAGTTTCCTTTTTAAATGAAAAAGATGTGTTTATTTAAACAAATCTATATAAGTGAGTTTATTCAAAGTATGCTCCTTCGGAAGCGACAACTTTCTCCCACCTTTCCGGTAATAAATGAATTCCTCGAATGAAAAAATCTGGTTCTTTTGAAGTGATCCATTCATCAAGCCATTTTTTGATACCTTCATAAGAATTGAATCGTTCTCCAGAAAGGGTATGGGACTGCATGGATCGGAACAAATGGAAATCTGAAGGGGCAATGTCCGATGAATACGGAGGATGGGGCAGAATTTCCCATTTTACTCTTACCAAGTATTTCTTGACCGGTTTTGCAACGTGTGGCCTAGCGTTGTCATGTAACAGAATCAGCTTGTTGTGCCTATTGTCCCATTCCGGTCGTTTTTCTTTCAAAGCTTGGTTTAAACGTATCAGTTGTAGCCGATAACGATCGCCAGTGATGATTTCAGACGGTTTGAGCAGCTCATAATATATAATACCACCAGATGCACAACATAATTTTCGAAGCATGGATATTTCGTTTTGACATTGATAGACCTGGTTCATCTGGCATCACCCATGCCTTCAAGCGTTTAGAGTTATCGTAGTAAATCCATTTTTTATCGCCTGTTACGATACGATATAGAAAACCCTTCCTTTGTTGTCATTGACGAAGCATCTCGCAGATGACCAAACGTCTTTCCATGTCTCTCTCTTTCAATTTGTATGGCACCCAATTTCCTTCTTTTTGCCATTTCCATTGCATATAGACGTTTTCCAACAGTGGATCTATCAACATTTAACTCTTTTGCCAACCTATCAAGCGATAAACACGAATCTTCTTCGAGTAATGCTTGCAATTCTGCATCTTCAAATTTTTTCGGTGCACCGCGTTCTTTGTCACGCACGTCAAAATCACCACTGTTGAATCGCCGAAACCATTCTTTACAACTAGTTTTCAATGGAGCATGCTCACCGTAAATATCTACGAGTAAACGATGCGTTTCCGCAGCACTTTTCTTTAAAATAAAATAATGGAGTAAAACTTCCCGCAAATGTTGCTTTTTCGGAATAAATTCCGACATCTTCAACACAAAAAAAGTTACTCTTTGTTACGCTTCGAACGAATGCCATCTATTGGGCTCAAAAGTTTGGACACACACCTTTCAAAAACATGTCTTGCCGTTCTATCAAACACACGAGCAATGCTACTAACGACATCTTTCTGCAATGGGCGGAAACTTATTCCCATACCCAATAATTCGCGCGGTGGTAAGCGCATGTCCTGAAATTTTTCGATGCAATCAATGTACTCGTATGGAAAGATATCTTTTCGTGTGAGTAATTCAAATTCTTCGTCTGATAATGTTGGAAATTCGGAATGTACAATTTTTAATTTATCTTTGTCGAGATACAATGCCAATTTATCAAAGCTTATTTTTAAAAATTTTAAAGAATCAATGAATTTTAATTTTATGCAATTTTTCTGAAAATTTTTTTCATTTTTGTCTTTGGTGCTATTGCTTTTGGTTTAATGAATGAAATATATTTTTCTTTAGTTATCGATAGTATATCTACATGTCCATCGTACGCGGTAGCAATTTCCTTAATTATAAAATGCACGTCGTAGTCTGATAAATTGTGAAATACGACTGGAATATAAAACGAATTTTTATAATTTAAATTACAATTCGAATGCACTGGACCACGATATCTACCGGTGAGATGACAATGATCGCGGACTCGCCTGTCGTCCGGCGCGAACGATTTCTCGCAGATATGACAACGCGTCGCGCTACGATTGCTGTTTAGATAATGTTTCCATAGGCACATTGCCGGATACGATATTTTTCACGCGATGCGCTAAATCGTTGAGTTGTCGCGCGAACCACGCTATATAGTTTTCATCGCGACGGAAGTAATATGACGATAACGCATCGCACATAGTAGCTTTTGCTAAACACGTCATGCTGTTGATACGCGTACAACGACTTCCTTGTCGGATTTCGTCTTGCGTAAGACGCATTCCAGATCGGCGTAGACGATGAACGGCACTCATTCTCGATTGTTATAGTTGTCGAATTCGAGCCACCTCTCGTCCTCGCTCGGCAGTCGAATGGCGCAGTCGTTGATCTTCTGGCACTTCGTGCGACTGCAATTTTTCGCACGAACTGAAGTAATGAAAGCACCTGCAAATAATAGAGAAATAATTTTTTTATTCCTTTTTACTGTTTTTAAATATTGTTTTCTTTTTTTATCAATTTTTCTTATACTCACTTATCGCAAAAATATTTTCTGTTCTTGTTCCCAGTAATTTGTGATCTTACAAGGCGGGATAGATTTTTTATCCACGCAAAGTATTGTCTAATATTGTCGTTGCGTGAATGTTGTAGGTACAGGAGATTGACATGCTTCTCCTTTTTCAATGGTGAGCAGCAGAGGAAAGATCTGTCTATTTTCGATGCTGTACACGTTGATCGACATCGCGTTCAACCGTTCGAATTTCGGAATGTCTTTTAATATCATTGGAAATTCGACACCCGTGAGATTTAACACTGCGGTGTAATGCGGATATAATGATTCCCGATTATATGTCTTTCTACGGATACAGAGCGGCGATCACCGACCACGCGAAACATGCATTGTCCGTCGAACAAACACTGATAATCGCTTGTTCCATCGCTATTTCTCGCGGCACTTCGATGTGACATCTCGCGTGCATTAGATTATGCTTAGTCACATTCACTACAAAATTGAGGATTCGCGACAATACCTACTCGCTGTTGCATTCTTGGAATTTTTCGAGCGATACTAGGATAGGCTCGACGACGTATTGTTCGTACCTCACGCATATCGGTGCAACGATATATCTCGCTGTTCTTTGTAATTATGCTCTTATTAACACATTTATCCTTCGTCGCAAAGTCGCCGTTGAACGCGGTGCTCACTTTTACACTGCCATGTCTTTCTACAGCATCTCGCACTTGCTCGAGCACTACATCGCCAGCGTCTTCTAAAAACCGCCGCGGCTCGATGTGATTAGAGTTTATCACCTGTCAATATACTCTCAAACGCGGCGTCGATCTCTCGCCAGACAAGAGATCATTCATTGCCACTCGCGTATTTGCCACTCGCGTACTCGCCACCAATGTGCACAAAACGTCGCTCCAATTGCAACTTTGCACCCGCGAGTTGCGCGATCCTCGCCACCGCGGATTGTCTATATCCAATGGCGAGGCGCGAACGCTTGGCACGACAAAGCTCTTCGAGCTGCTCGATGCATTCGTTGCATCGTTGTAGCCACGAGAAACACTCCACCAGAATAGTGACTTGGCCGCACTGTTTGCCGCGTTCCACTCGCTCGTTTTTTATGTTTTTATTTTTTAATGTGTGCAAAGTGGGCACATGCACGAGAATATTATGTACAAATGCAGTCTGCAGTTCATGCACGACCTGCCGTCTAACCTACCAAAAGAACCGGTCTCATGCTCCCTGACGTAATACATTCCTCCATTAATCAGCTATACGAATGCATGATGTGCATATGGTTAAAGAACCACCCATTGTACAATAATTGTGAATCACACAGTGCTTAGTACGAGCATTCAATGTATGAATTTCTGGAGACGACACAAATTTTTCTACGCGATCCATTTCATATTCATTCATATCACTAGCACATCCACTATCGTCGGATAGCATTTCTTCGTCGGACGACTCTTGGTCCATTATATTCTCAAAATCTACTTCCACTTTATCAAACATTTCGTCTCTAATATTCGTGAACTGTTTCTCATCCACATTTCTAATATATTCTGCTACGTCGACTCTGTCCTCAATGTTACCGATATTCTCGAACTCTACATCGTCCATTATGTCCTCAAATTCTATTTCCATTGCTTCAAATAACTTGTCTGCATTTATATCATCCATATCCTTAACGTCTGCATGATGTCAACCATCTCACTTTTCGCATTACACTTATTCGGTAATCTTTAAAAACACCAACTGAGATGCCTCGCGCTTATGACCCGTATATTCTATTTGCGACTTCTTTGTCCCTTTGTCTACCCTCCCTATTGGGTTGCAGCATCGGCGATGTGTCACCGATCTCTTCTTATAAAAAAATATCGTTATCGGTGTCTCTCTCTTAACGTGTCATCCGATCTCTTTTTCCTAGATAAATATCATTATCGATGCTTCTGACCTTGAAAGAAAGAACTGTGAGAATGCAGTATGATTTCATCATCTATCCCTCATTGATGGCGTTTTGTGTAGCAGCCGATACATCGATGGTGTGCCATCGATCTCCTAGACAAAAGTCCACGTTATAGTACCGCGTCGCATTTTGGAATGGGTGTGACGATGGTGACCCGCAACGCATTTTGGGATAGATGCGGGATCCGCAGCGGCGGCGGTGGTGCTGGCGCCTGCGGCAGGGTGTGGAGTGGCGGCGGTGGCGGCAGCATCTGCGGCGGTGGAATGTTGGGCGGCGGCGGTGGCGGTGATCCCAATAATATGTGACATCACAACATGGCGACATCATCATATAGTAAACACCGATAGCGCCGGGACTTCCCGCGCCTCCCCTCCTTTCCCCGCGCTTACCAGAACCCCCACGCGCCTTCTCCCCTGCGCCTACGTCTACCCCCACGCGCCCCGCTCAGAGGACCCTCCTGGGTTAGAACCGCCACCGCCGCCATTATACTATTCTCCTTGCTCTTCGCATCACGAAGACGTAAAATTTCGCTTCTGATAACATCGCGCTCTATATCGCGCAATTCATACGATTCTTTGGGAATGATAATTTCCTCATAATAAAACTCTTGTCATAATAAAACTCTTATTTGTCAAATTTATATTGGCTAGATTATAGTATGTTTCAAAGTCCGTCAGACCAAGTTCGTAATCGCTGTTAGAAAGTAACTCACGGCAAGGACGCTACTCTTACCGATCAGCGTAAACATCAGCGACATGTTTCGAACGAGCACTAAGTTAAACTGCACAATGTCAGTTTCTAAATTGTTTATCAATCGACTGCAGAAACTGTAGACAAAGCTGTCTTCAATTGTTCTAATTGTAACGCTGATAAGGCGTGTGATTGTATTCGATTACACTGTTTGCTAGATATCGTTCGAGTTCCTTCGGCGGTCGAAAATTGCCGAAACTGTCAAAGTACACGACGCGATTCTTTCTTTTCGCATACGCTACCCAATGCATATCGGGTCCCTCGGCATTGTCTAGATTTACAATACCGTTCTCGTTTCGACATGCTTCGTCCGGTAATATAGTACGTATAAAGATACCTCTAAAATACGGTATAAAGATACTTCTAAAGTGCATACGGTTTGTAAGTTGTTGCAGTTGCACGTTGATAGTTACTCCCCTCGGTATTTTTAACAATTCATCGATATCTGTTTTTTTTCTACGCGCGATACTTTGTTCGCGCTTGTAGAGAGCGAGATAAATGCCGCGGCCTTCCTTGATGTGATTATAATATTGCAGTTCTTCTAGCTGATGCTGCGCCGTTTTGCTATCGTTCATGACCTTGGCGATTCCCGTTGCCCCGCCAACCAATAACCTGAGAATGCTGCGGTAGAATGGGCAGGACGTCTCCGCGTTTCACTGTTGCAAGTATCCGCTTACTTTTTTTCTTCTTCTTTTTTTTCTTCTTTGTTTTCAAACCTATAAGGCCAATCTTCATTTTGGCCTTTATAGTTGGCCTTTATAGTTTATAGTCCAAACTGCTATAGCTCTTTCTTTGAGAGTCGGATCTCTCGCGATAATGCGTTTCCGCGCCTTCTTGGCGAGTATATTGTCAGCCGCGTGTCATTCAGCGAGATCGCTGTTCGAATACGCTATATCGTAATTGTGACACACAGCATCCAATAGATTAATACCTCGATCACCTCTGGCCAATCGTTTTTCCCGGACTGCAAAACTGATATTCGGGAATTTGCAGTTCGAAAGGAAGCGCATTTATCGCACGATTTAACAAATCTCTCAACGGCGTTCGCCGCAATTTTTTATCAAAGGCGCCGGATCGTCGATATTCGTTTGATGAGTCGGCAAATTGTAATGCTTCAGGCACCGACGGTATCGTTGTACCTCCGAATCTGCTTGTATATGTTCGGGTAATCTGTCCTACAACAGATCTATATAATTTCCAAACTCTCGCAGCAGTATAATTTGAGAACGTTTACGTATACTCGATATCGCTGCAACAGCCAAAATATTGATACTTGGCGAATTTGTTTCCGATCGAAAAAATTGGCTATTTTACATTCTCCAATAACAGTGATGTCATTTCACCGAGCGAGGCGCTTTCGAATTCCATCTTTATCTTTAATGACATGGCATGTGACAAGCAGGACGTGATAAAAGAGTACTTTGCAATGGGATGATACGCGGACGTCGATAGCTTCTATTTCTGTCAGACGTACGCAAAGAAACCGAAGCACCTTAAACGCGATAATGCAGATCTATCCTGTTCAAATAGGAGGGTACCAATCTGAAAAGCGTGTACAACGATTACGTGAATACCAATATGTCTTACATTGGGAGGAGGAGCACCTGAGTCCCGCGGGGGAAGTTCATCGTCGACCTGACATGAGTCTGCCCTGGCGCTTGTCACAGAGTGGGATATGTCGGATATGGAGACCCTGTCGGATTATAACAGCATACTAATAAGTCCCCGATCCGTCTTTCCGGGAGGCAAGACGAGAATTTCTGCGATTTAGGTCGTAAATGTTGGCAGCAAAAGTATGGATTTCTAGTGATTGGCAAGGATACCGATGGGCGATATAGAAAAAAATTTAATGACTTTGCGATACCGTGATGTGATCAGTTGACATAGACAGCAGCAAAGATTGTGAGAAAATAGCTAAAAAGATTGCGAAAACGAACAATTTGATTCGCAAAAAGTACCGCGCTTTGAAGATTGATATCACGTAGAAAATTTATAAGCGTACATATGGAACGCACGGGCGTTTGCCATTCAGAGCGTTTCCGGTCACGATCTAAACGAATTATTTTTTTTTTATTCGTCTGTAATCTCAAGCATTACACCAGTACTTTTAGATTTTGATTCCGGACACTGAGACAAGCGTAGGAAATTTTCGAGCGAATGTCCGCGGGCTTTCGTCATTATTCGGAGGATTCTGTGACCGTTATCTCAATGAATTACTTTTTTTCTGTCGTCAGTGATATCAAACATTACTTTAGTATTTTTATATTTTCCTACAGAACGCGATCTTTAATTGTCTGGACATACATTGGAACTTTTTGGACACATATGAGTGATCTTCAATTGTTTGTTATTTCAATGTGTTCTCCTTTAATTTTCGCTCCAGGTTCGCTCCAAACTTCAACCACATGTGAAATGTTATAAATCCATGTGAATTTTTGCTTTGGGAATTTCCACGAGAAAGTAAAAAATGGGTTGGATTAGGTTAGTTTTTTTAATTTAAAATTTTTTTAAATAAATAATTTATTGTAAGGAAGAGAATTTATATTACATTTTAAAAAGAAATGGAAAATTATATATATTCCAGCAAACGAGAATGAATTAAAATTTTTTTAATGCGTACATTAAAATGAATTGATTGGATTGAAATAGAATTGGATCCGAGCTGACACTAGTTCGATATTTGAAAAAAAAAACATTCACATTTAAGGGTTATAATTTTATTTCTAAGACTTTTATAATAATTATATTTGAAATTAACTATTTCAAATTGGTATTAAAAAATGCACCTTAGTGGGATTATGAATCTTCTACGTTACCCGCTATATTTCTTCAATTGATAAATGTGTTATTCATTCTCTACTTCAATTATTATACAATCAGCTAAATCAGTGCATGAAATTATATAGATATAATAAATATATCATCAGTTAACAGATATAATAAAATATAAACAAGTTACATTACTATGAGACAATATTGGGTAAGTGTCGGATAATTTAATCTTGTTTGGTCGATGTCGCGCCGTGATCAGTGTATAGTAATATTGGAATTTTGTTCGGTTTGCGAGTGTTCATATTAGCGGTCATTCATTTTACTTCTAATCAAATAGAAACAAAAGAACATAGCTCAATTATTTTTACGTTACAACTTTTTTGAACTTAGTTGGATTAATACGAAAAATATCCCACTTATAATTTTAAATAATTTAAGTAGCATTTATGGTCTATTTTTAAATAAAAACTTTTTTTATTCAATTAGATTGAAAAACTGCATTTCGTATTTAGAATATTGAATTGAGCAGTATTCACGAAGCACAGAAAATGCTAATATTATTTTTGGATTGAAAGGCATAGAGATACTAGATGGGGTGAAAAGTAACCTCCTTGACCGCCAGAATGCGCCACTACTGCAAAAAAGTTTATGGTGCCTTGTAGTCCGTTCATATTTAGGCAGACATGCCAAGTGGCAGTGCGATACTGCCCTTAGTTTTGTTTTGAGAGCTGATTGTTGTTGACGTGTTTGCGAAAACGATTTTCGTTCTCTCATAAAACATTATTTTTTGAGAGGCAAAACGGCGAAGGAAACAAAAGAAAAGTTGGATAAATATTATGTGGCTAATACTCCGTCAGATTACACCGTCAAATATTGGTTTCGAGAGTTTTGTGGTGGCCGCAACTCCACTACCGATGAAGTCCGCAGCGGCAGGCCCTCCGATGCGGTTACCGAGGAAAATGTCAAAAAAATACATGAAATGGTGTTGGCTGACCGGAAAGTGAAGGTGCGCGAGCTAGCAGATGCTACAAAGATTAGTACTGAGCGAACACGCCATATTTTGGGCGAGATTCTGCATAAGAAAAAAATTTTTTTCATTCCCAAGGAGGTTACTTTTCACCCCACCTAGTATGCTCTATGGAATTTACATAAATGAATAAAGATGCATTCAGGATTGGAAAGCATAGACATTTGCTTTATGCAATTCCTATAAATGAATAAAAATATATGCAGGATTGAAAAGGATTCATTTTAACATTCATGAATCCATATTTTTGAAATTCTGAATTTATTTTAATCTATTTCAATCCATTCTCGTTTGCTAGGATTCTCGTTTAATTTAAATTTTATTTGTTAATAACTTTTGTAACGAATAACATGCAACAATTCAAATTTGTTGGGAGTCAGGGTCATGATCTGACAACATATGCTAAGGTCATTGGAATTGGTGAGGTCGCCCATTTTTTGAAGCTTTACCTTGCTAACGTTTTGAACGAGAATTAAATCTTTTTCAAATTAATTTGAACGAGATAACGAAAAAATGACTTTCTTATATATATGATGAGAATATTAAGATTTAGTTAAATATTTCATCAGTAATCGGATAATTATTAAATAACAAGGTTACTGTGTTGGAGAGTAATAATAAACATTTGACGTCATATACATGTAGGATAAATGGTCCAACAAATGAACCATTTAAAGATACATTCTGATGTAATCATACTAAAAATAAGGCCTGTTTGGAATTTTTCTTAAAGAAAACTATAAAACATGATTCTAGTTTTTCACATATTTATACATATTTATACATATATTAATATACATGTCATATAAAAATATGTCAATATAAAAAAAAATTTTTGCAGCAATATTTTCATTCCAAAATTCCAAGAAATTAATTGAGAGGCGCAGAGTTGAAAAAATAAAATAACGATTGACATATCTTGAGAACCAATAGCCAAAAATAAAAGAATAAAATTTTTTCTTAAAGTTCATTTTCGTGGTTATCCCGTAAACTAGAATTATTAAAAAATATTGAAAATTCGTGAGTGGACACGTGTTATTAAAAAGTAATGTGAAAAAACGCTTTTTTTCGCTCTAAAAAGTTGGATAAAAAATTTTTAGTGAAACTGATTTATTCTAGTTTACGCGATAGCTAGTCAATCTACAAATACAATGCCGCAAGAATTTTTAAAATCGGTCGATAGTTTTTCCGAAATCGTATCAACCACCCAAAAAACAATGTTTCGAGAAAAATGCATTTAAAGTTTTTTTTTTAATAAAATGATAATTAAACTGTTTACCAGCTATTTAATCAGCGATTCCTGATCCATAAAGTAAGCCTTTAATTTCCTCAAATATTTGACTGGACAAAAAGAAATTTTGGCTGTAGAATCGTTAATTCTTCGAATTTCTTTCTAAAATTTTAATAGTTCTTATTCTTGAAATATTGTACAATCAAAATATGCAATAAAAAAAATCGATTTTTTTGAAAATTTTACATCGGAATGTACCATTAAATTTCAGAGGCTTATATCTTTCTCAATTATTGAGTTGAAGATCTTTGGCATACAGTTTATGAATTCAGTTGCATCCTATAAACAATAACTCTGAAGTTATTTTTGTAAGTTTAACTACAATTTGGATTATTTCAAGAAACGGGAAGTGGTTCATTGTGTACAAGGGATGTGTACACAATGAGCCATGCTATTTTTAATAATGAACTACATATTTTATACTGCGAATTGTTGGGATTATTTTAGTTTTAATATATTTTAAAATATTTATTTTTAGGAAATAAATAATTATAAGATGGTAACGATTTATGAGGCTAATCGCCGCGTTTTTCTGCCAGATTCTTTCGTTTTTAGTGAAAATGTGTTGAGTATATTTTTATTAAGATTATAGGTGAGGGAAGAGGCCGTATTCTAAATAATTACCACAATAAATTATTATTTTAAAGGTTATTGTAAAAAAGATTATGTGTGTGGTCTGAACCATAGTTTATTGTTCACATCAAAATAATCCATTGTAAACTATCTAATCTTTTCCACGATACTCTCCAAAATAATGATAAATAATGGTAATGTGGTAAAATAATACACAACAGAAAAAAAGTTGCTTACAGAATAATAAATATGCACACAAAACTATTGCATAATGAAAAAAATGAGGTATAACAAAAACATAAAAAATGTATAAAACTTACAAAAAAATTTTGTAACTCAAATTTCTTAAAATGTGATATTACATTGTAGGGAACTACGTTCTCAATGCCTCACTAGCGCAGCGAGCGGAGGAAGCCTAGGGACTTTGTAGGTTGCGAGTTGCCTACAAGCAGCGTCAGAGAAAAATAAGAAGTCAGATAGACGGCACTCATCCTGTACGGTCGTATTCATACGTGTTCCTGGAATAAATTCATTGTTACTAATTACGAGCAAAGTGGTCGATCTTTACACCTTACATCACGTCACATGACAAGAGTGGGCTTGTCTTGAGAATTAGACTCGTCAATCGAGTCACATATTCCCACAACATGGCTATTTTTGGCGCAATCTGCCAGTCGACTGGGGAACCGAGGAGGAATTCAAATGCGAATCACTGCATGATAACAATCTAGATTTGTCTCAATACTATGTTTCGAAGAATATATATAATACATTTATCTTAGAACTTTGATTATATGCCGATTATGTTTTTAAACTTGCAATAATCCGAGATACTAATAATCCTCTCCAAATTATAATAAATTAAAATTTGTAAAGAACTCAATCAATAAGAAAAAGGCTCAAATAATTTATAAAATTAATAATAAGTATAGGACTACGAGCCAAACAAGGTCTTAATGCTGTGTTATTATGAAACAAAAGTTTATTATAACATATATCTTGAAACTAACGTGATTCTAATATTAACACATATAAAAAATAAGAGCATAAAAAACCACAGCATAAGTTATAGTTTGTGATATTTAATTATTATTACATTAATTAAAACATTAAACGTTTCGGCCACAATCTGGCCATCTTCAGTAATTCAATAATATTCTTAAAACGCAGAGTTACATCTAGTTGACATTAAATTCAACAGTCGAGAATTGTAATTAAATAAACATGTTCTTTTATATGTGAAGATGCTTCATACAGTAATCTTACAACGTCAATCAAGAAAAGTGTAGAACAAGAATTTCCAGATTCTAAATAAAATTGTATATATTAAAATCTTCTAGTCGGAATGTAAAGAAATAGAATCATTACCTGTTTTACAGCAAAAAAACCAAACGATAAATCTCGAGTATTTCTTTTACACAGTTAGAATTTTGTCGTGACATTATGTGTTGTTATTTGTCCTATCATATATTTTACCACTATTTATATATCTGAGTCAAAAATTTTTAGAAAGTTCTAGAATTGTTTATTAACGGAAAGAGACATCCTTCTTTAGAAGAGGAAAATAAACCTCAGGCAAACCTTCCGTGTCACTTTGCTTATTGATACCACTTGTTTGTCTTTTTATATGTATCATTTCCGAAATTCTTCTTTTCGCTAAAGATTGTTCTATATCTAAAATTCTTATATTATCCCAATCTAATTCATGCATCTCATTCATACGGTGACGTGAAACCACAGAAATTTCGGAAGAAGGTTTTCTTATATCGGCCTTATGTTCTTTAATCCGAGTTTTTAATTTCCTTTTAGTTTGGCCAACATAAGACGATTCACAGTTTAAGCAATTAATTTTATAAACTACTCCGCATTGGTCATCCTTAGGCAAAGAATCCTTTCCTGTCTTAATAAATGTATTCAATTTATTCATAGGTTTAGAAGCTATATTAAAACCGTACACATGTGAAAGTTTTTTAAAATTTTTCCGAAACTTTGCCCAAATATGGTATCGTGAAAAATTTTTTTGAAGTAACATTAGAGTCACATTCATTATTAATTTCTTTACGATTTTGATCTAAATTAGTTCTGTTTTCCAACGTTTTAATTCTATTATTTATTGTAGAAAATATAAACTTTAAAGGATAATCATTATTTAGAAACGTGTGAATTAATTCAGAGATGTTTTTTTCATGAAATTTAGGATGGGATAAGAATAGAATTCTATCAAATTGCCCAATAATAACTCCCCTTTTGTGTTCTAACGGATGATTCGAAAAATAATTAAGATATCTCCCAGAATTAGTAGGTTTTTTATAAATATCGAAGATGATATTTCCTTCCTGTCTCATTAATTTAACATCTAGGAAATGTATGCCATTATCATCGCCAAAGTCCATAGTAAATTTAAGCCTTTCATGATATGAGTTAAACAATTCTAGAACTCCTTCAACTTTTTCTTTGTGTATAGCTAATACAATATCGTCCACATAACGAAAATAAAAAAATGAATTAATGTTATTCTTGGTAATGATTTCTTGTTCAAAATCTTGTAAAACAATGTTCGCCAGTATGGGAAACAAAGGAGAATCCATTGGCATGCCAAAAATCTGTTTAAATATTTTATTATCAAAACTAAAAAATGTAGAATTAATTATAATCATAATTGCTTTGATAAATTCATGTAAAGGAATCGAAGTCTTATTCTCCATAAAATTCCACCTACGTTCAATGCTTTTTGATACTAATTCGGACGGAATATTCGTGTACATGGAGACCACGTCAAATGATATATTACTAAAATTTGTATCAATTGCTTTACCATTGAGTTTATTTACTAAATCAAAGCTGTTTTTAACAAAACTGAAATTTTTTATATTATTATTGTCAATGATTTCTTTTATGAAAGTCGCCAGTGGATAAAAAGCACTATTAATACAACTGACAATTAATCTTAAAGGGTGACCTTTTTTGTGAATTTTTGGCAAACCGTAAGATCTCGGAAGTTCGCCGTCCGAAACGTACAATTTTTTATATAAATTAGAATCAATGTACCCCTTATTTTTCCAATTTTTTAATAATTTACCAATTTCAACAGTTATTTTCTTAGTGGGATCTTTTTTGATTGAATCGTATGTAGTATGATCATTAAAAATCTCATACATTTTTTCTTTATAGCTATCTCGACTCATAATTACGGTGGTATTCCCTTTATTCGCTTTAGTAATTAAAATATCAGGACAATTAAAAGGAAATTAAAAACTCAGATTAAAGAACATAAGGCCGATATAAGAAAACCTTCTTCCGAAATTTCTGTGGTTTCACGTCACCGTATGAATGAGATGCATGAATTAGATTGGGATAATATAAGAATTTTAGATATAGAACAATCTTTAGCGAAAAGAAGAATTTCGGAAATGATACATATAAAAAGACAAACAAGTGGTATCAATAAGCAAAGTGACACGGAAGGTTTGCCTGAGGTTTATTTTCCTCTTCTAAAGAAGGATGTCTCTTTCCGTTAATAAACAATTCTAGAACTTTCTAAAAATTTTTGACTCAGATATATAAATAGTGGTAAAATATATGATAGGACAAATAACAACACATAATGTCACGACAAAATTCTAACTGTGTAAAAGAAATACTCGAGATTCATCGTTTGGTTTTTTTGCTGTAAAACAGGTAATGATTCTATTTCTTTACATTCCGACTAGAAGATTTTAATATATACAATTTTATTTAGAATCTGGAAATTCTTGTTCTACACTTTTCTTGATTGACGTTGTAAGATTACTGTATGAAGCATCTTCACATATAAAAGAACATGTTTATTTAATTACAATTCTCGACTGTTGAATTTAATATCAACTAGATGTAACTCTGCGTTTTAAGAATATTATTGAATTACTGAAGATGGCCAGATTGTGGCCGAAACGTTTAATGTTTTAATTAATGTAATAATAATTAAATATCACAAACTATAACTTGTGCTGTGGTTTTTTATGCTCTTATTTTTTATATGTGTTTATTATAACATACGTTTCGATCCTAATTGGGTCATTCTCAATGTTGAAACCAATATAATTTAAAAAAAACGACTTATTTGAAGAACACTAACATGACAAACACATGAAATAATTTAAACGATAATTATAATAATATCTATATAAACGCAGTGTATGTAAAAATTTCCATTATGAATGATATTGAGCGTTGTTCAGTATATCAATGTGAGAAATTAGATATCAAAAAATTCGGATAAAAATTTGAATGTGTAGAAACATTACGACGTATGTGGTCATTAGTCATTAGTTTTTTATATAAGTTTTTTTTTATAGTTTGAATTCAATCCTACTACAAAAATAGATAATATATTAAGAAATATGTTTGGATGCATTCACTTGTAATTTTACAGTATTTGTACGAGTATATGAGGAATGATATAATTATAGTAAATATTCATTTTTTAAATAAAATTGCAATATTGTATAACTAAAAGCAAATATATACAATAATATATTAATATTTTTTTATTTTTCACATTACAATGGTTTTATTAAATAGAAATATATGGAAACTATGGGTAAGATAACGAATGTCCTGTATGGGTAAGATGACGCTCTCATTGAAGCAGATTATAGGTTATGTACTCACGCGTGACCACACATGACGTTTTTGCAACGCAAATAATAAATAATTTGATGCTCATAGGTCAAATCTTTATCCTACAATACACTCAATATGACTATAATATAGACATTTCTGAAGAAGAGAAGAATTATATAATATGTATACATTGTTCCTATATATTACACAGTTTTCCATAATACCTTCATAATATCACAATCAAAAATTAACATTTATATTTTATAATATAACTTTCACGTTGTCTCATATAAAATACCTACTTGATTAAAATAAGGCTAATTATGAACATTTTTCTGTGTGATATTAAGATATTAGATTTCATGTGACATAATTGTGACATCCAAGTTTAGTTCTAATGTTCTTTAATAATTTTATTTAAATCTTACTTTTTTTACTATACACAGTAGTAAGTAGGTATATTTTACTATTAAGTTTATTACGTAATTACTACATATAGTACATATAATACATAAATATAATTATGTTAATGTTAACATTTTTCAATAATTTTATTTTCATAAATTATATAAAGATTTTATTTTGTTTATATTTTTCCCTAAAACTTCTTATAATATATAAAAGCAACATAAACATATCATAATAAATCTTTTTTTGTCCATAAAAAGTATATTTTTAACTTAAATTGACTTTTCGTCATCTTCTACTAAAAGTCATCTTATCCACATATAGAGGCAAGATAACGAAATTGTCATTAAAAAAATTAAATTTTAAAGAATTGTAATTTATTTAACAACTTTATAATTTTTACAAATAATAACTAAGACTGTAGTGAACTTGAAAAAAAAATAAATCAATCTCTTTACCACAGAAATTAGGAAAAATCGACAAACTTTAAGGTCGTCATCTTATCCCCCTTTTCTCACTTTTTATTTGTTTTAGTTTTATTTTTTACTTTTAATTGTTCAATAAGTATTTTTAACTGTTTGTTCATGTATTTATAATATTTTTAACCTTTATAAATAACTCAAGATATCTCAAGATATTCGTTATATATATAAGTTTTAATTTTAATCATGTAATATAACCTCGTTTTATTATTAGATATATAATTTTCTTCGATTTATATATATAACTGAAACATTATTATGAAATTTTGTATATGAATTCAGGAAATTATTTTAACTAGCGACTTACATTCATTCTTATCTAAAGTTTTTTGTCATATATACAAGTTTCAATTTTACCTATGTAACTGTTTTATCTTTAGATATACAATTTTTTATTTTATTTATATAATTGAAACATCATTTTTGCGAAATTTTGATTATGAGTTGAGAAAATTATTTTATATAATGACTTACATTTAATTTAGCATACTATTTTATACAATCTTTTCTAAACAATATATTTCTAGATAATATTCATAATTGGATCATCTATCAGTTTGAGAGTGCAATTGTTAACCTTTGCGAGTCTTTAAAGTCATTTTATAAGATAGTCGTTGATAACCACATACGCCGTAATTTTTCTACACATTCAAATTTTTATCTGAATTTTTTGGCATCTAATTTCTCACATTGATGTACTGAACAACGCTCAATACCATCTATAATAGAAATTTTACATACACTACAATGAGTTTATATAGATATTATTATAATTATCGTTTAAATTATTTTATGTGTTTATCATGTTAGTTCTTTTAAATAAATCATTTTTCTTTAATTGTATTAGTTTCAACATTGAGAATGATCCAATTAGGAAACGTATGTTATAATAAACTTTTGTTTCATAATAACACAGTATTAAGACCTTGCTTGGCTCGTAACCTTATACTTATTATTAGTTTTATCAATCAATATTATATCAATATTATATCAATCCAACATAATTTACTTTTAGTAACACAATGTAATTACCATTAACAAATCCATGCGGCAATCTCATTACTTAATAATTACTCGATTACTGATGTAATATTCATCCATCTCAATATTCTCATCATGTATATAAGGAAGTCATTTCTTTGTTACCTCATTCGGACTAAATAATTTCATATGATTTGAATAAAAAAAGAATATTTTTATAAATATGCAAACGTATGAAAACGAAATAGGATTTTATAAAAACACAAAATATTTTCTATATAATTTTTTGTTTTTACAATAGAAAATTTGTTTTCAAACCAGAGAATTTGTGTTTTTATCTGATCAAAACAAATTCTCTGCTGTATAAACAAAAATTATATAGAAATAATGTCTCAGCAAATGGAGAGTGGGGGAGACCGGGAAAAAAGTAACATGGGACAATAGTAACATCGTTAATATTTCTTGAACTATAATAGATACGTGTGTGCGGCTGCATGGTAAAATTCTGTAGACAGATTAGCATTGAATCGTTCGTTACATGTTGATTTTCGCGGAACGTGCACGAGTGTAGGAGCAGAAATTATTTTTTTCATGCATTAAGTAAGTTTTATTGCGTACACAAAATCTAAAATATTTTTTTTTCTTTATAATGAAGACATAAAGTATTATCATAATATGTTTTAATGATTATCTCTGTTGATGGTTTACATTTGGGTTGATTTTTATCTAAGTCTATATTTAAAAAATTTACTGTAAATCATAAAATATTATTAAGGAGCAATAATATTAGGTGTTGGAATTAATTCGTAGCGTTTTTTAATGAAAGAATGTTATTTATTTCACATGAGCATTAAAAAATACATTAATGAAAGTACTTCCCATCACTTGTAAAACGCTACGAATTAATTCCAACACCTAATAACACCGATGCCTAGAGGGCAGTTGTAATATTATAATTATCCCCAAAGTTACTTGATTTTATTTTAGTATTATTTTGTATAACGTTATTTCTATTTTTCTTCATAGAATCCTCTTTACAAGAAAAGACAGATAAGAGAAAAACTATATAAAAGAAATGTTTTCGTACAAACAGACATTTAAAGAAGTTATAAAGAAACAGTATATCTTATGTTGTGTTATATACCTCTGACAAATGTAGTATAATTACGAGGGCAAGTCAATAAGTTTTTAGAAAAACATAGTAAAACACATTTTTTTAAATTCATTTTTATTTCTCAACATAGTCTCCTTTCAGCTCAATACACTTGCTCCAACGATTCTTCAACTTTTTCAAGCCGACCAAATAATATGATTTGACCAAGCCTTCAAAATAAGCCTCTGTTTCGGCGATGAGCTACTCTCTGGTGGTGAATCTCTTTCCTCCGAACCATTTCTTCAGGTTTGGGCTAAATGTCTAATAGTCGCATGGGGCTAAATCTGGCGGTGCAAAATTGAAATCACTGTGCCATGTGATATCACTATGCCTGTGGCCTCAACATGCTCGTGTACTTTCACTCGTCGATCAGCCAAAACAATATTGTGGACTTTATCAATGATTTCTGGCGTAGCAGCCTCAATTGGACGTCCCGAACGAAGTGTATCACATGTGGATGTACGACCACGTTTAAATTCATTCACCCAATTGTATACAGTCGTAAACGCTGGTGCAGATGTGCTATGAACATTATCCAACTCGGCTTTGATTTCTTTCGCCATTAAACTTTTCATATGTAGATGTTTGATCACTGCACGAAACTCGTTTTTTTTTCCATTTTACAAAAAATATGAAGTTTGTTCGCTTTAATCATCTACAGAAATGAAACCACGCGATGAATTCCGTTCAAAATTTGACAGTAATCAGCTGAAAGATGCTACTTGTCAAAAAGTAATGTGACATGACACTGCGAGTGTCCTGTGACAGATTTTCTAAGAACTTATTGACTTGTCCTCGTACTTTTCTTATTTAAGGATTAAATTATTGCTTGAGCAATGTGTCAATCATGCGTATTATAAATTAAGTCAATGTGCGGTGTTAGTGAAAAATTCAAATATTTTGTACTATTTTTAAGACAAAACTATATTACTAATAAATTTATGCGATGCTGCGAACACTTTGCGTAAAATTTATGATAAGAATTCTATTAGAATGTGAACTAATAATCTATGATTTAGATTATAGCGACACATTTTGTCATCACGATTGTATAAAATAAAAATGCGTCGAATTTCAGAGAAAGTCATGTACCGTTGTCCAACACATATGCCGCATGCAACGTTGCTTACACACACAACATTTCAGCGAAATAATAGAAGCATTTAAATGCTTCTACTGTTTCTTATGACAATTTGCGCCAGTTTCTTTCCTCGCAACATATCGCAAATCAGAATGAAATATATGTATCAAATTATTTAACTATAAATCGTATTTTGTAATTATAATTTTTTGGTTTCAGAAATGCAGTTGGAACTCGAGAAGCTTTGTTCAGCTTCCGGATTCTGTTCCAAAGGTGCAGAGACATGAGCAGTGATGTGTATGCTTGCTTCGTTGACTACCATTCGACAAAGTCCAACACTTAAAGATGAGGTGTTACAGAGTATAAGACTGGATAAGAAGGACGTGAGAGTGATCGTGAACCTGTATTGGAACTAAGAAGCCACTATTAAGCAACAAAGCGAGAATATAGAGCTGGTTAGAATCCTGAGGGACAGAGCTGTATACTGTCCCTTCTTTTTTTTAACATTTATTCAGAGTTTATATTTCGGGAGGCTATTGAGAACTCTGAGGCATAAATCCTTCTCAATAGGCAGAGACTCAATAACATCAGATGCGCAGATGACTTCGCTGATAATTCAGCGGTCTTGCAAAAACTCATACGAGTTACACTGGTCAATCAGCAATAGGATATCTAGATATTAATGTGGATAAAATCAAACTAATGATATCAGTAAGATTATATCCCGTACGACCACCTGAACATCAATGGGAATCATATTGAGAGAGTCCACAAATACACATATCTTGGTACCAATGTATCAATGACCAGTGAGATCACTCACAGGAGATCAGATGTTGGATAAAGAAGTCCAGAGCCGTCTTCAACAGAAGTGGCCTGAAAAGCCACAATTTACAATAAGTATGAATAAGGTCGGATTCCTGAGGTGCTACGTCTTCTCGGTCCTCTATTATGGAGTTGAGTCGCGGACTTTAACCGAAGCGACGGAGAGCCTGGAAGCTTTTGAGATGTGGCTCTACCGCAGAATGCTGCGAGTATCTTGAACGCAAAGGATGACCTGCGTCGGATGTACAAAGAGAGTACCCAAAACTGTCAAATGCAAACTGCAATACCTAGGCATTATGCGAAACGAGTTTAGATATTAATTACTGCAGTGCATCCTCCAGGGTAAGATCTATGGCAAAAGAGGACAGGAAACGGATATCCTGGTTGAAAAACTTGAGGACTTGGTTCGGGAGATCGATCTCGGGACTATTCAGAGCGACGGCCAACAAAGTGATGATAGCCCAGATGGTAACTTACATCCGAACCGGATAGACACGACAAGAAGGAGAGGAATTATGATTTTTCGCGGTTTGAATGAACTTATTTGAATAACATAAAGGTAATGGTAAATTGTAACGACTTGCTGAAATATTTTCATTTATTGAGAAAATTCTGGGACAGAGCATGGAATGAGCGAACGTTCTCGCGAGTAGAAAAGCCAGGAATTCGATTGTAAGATTCCGAAAAAATAACACATGTGTAGATACTTGATAATTAAATAAAAAACTTAACACGATTTTGAATTTCGATAATTTCTATATCGCTACCACTGTTATAAAACTCCTTCGTGAAAATCCTTTGAACTCCGAACACGTCTCAAAATGCCAAAGATTATATTGTACATGCTGCATTAAACAATAAACAAATCTATATTAAAAATATATTGCTTTGAAAAATTATCTTTTCCCTAATCTCTTCTTCATTCCTTCTACATGTTCATAATATTAAATTACTTAATAAGAAAGCGCGTTCGGCTGATCGACTTATATTATTAAAATATTATTAAAATTGTGCTCGTTCTATTGTTAAAATCCATAAAAGTCGTAAAATAAGTACTTACTGTATCTTTTTAATAAAATCGCGTGCAAGAAAGTACATTTCAATAATTTGTGACTATTATACGTCAAAATTTTATTAATAATAAATGCGATGCGTTAAAAGAATTGTATGAAGTTTATGATAGAATTTCAATCATAAAGTACGAATTGGTAATATGTTCTTCAAATAAAATTGTATACACTGCGCTGTACACTATACACTTAAAGTAAGAAATAAATTCATGTTTTATTAAAAAAATGTATAAAATGTGATACTTAAATATAATATTACTCAATTTTTTAAATCATTTTCAATCCTCTTTTTCTTTTACTTCTATTCAGCGGTTTAGAATTATGTATGATAAAAAGGCGCATGATTTTTCTTTAAATAAGTTAATTAAATTATTCAAATAAAAATTGAATAATAAAAAATTATAATTCTATTCCTTATTTCTTTCTGAGTTTCCTCCACAATCCTAAAATATTTTTTTTTTCGCTTACTTCTATAACATCATCTACTTATCACGTAACTTCAAGACCTGCACGTTCTTCTTTTTCTTTCGCGAGTGGAAATGAGTCTTCCCCCTTTCCCTCCAATTAAGAATCTATCAATAATGATAGCTGTTCAGTAATAGTATGTATACAGTTCAATAAGTATTCGATAGCTACTCAATAACAGTTTAATAATAGTTTAATAATAGTTCGATAATTAGAATGGCTCGGCCATTTGTAGTATATTATTTAAAAATTTAAATTAATTTTTATGTTATAAATTTAATAAAATTTAATATTTTAATTTAAATTAAAAAATTAAAAAATAAAAATTTTGGGATATTATATGACTAACATCTCAACGAATGACTCTCTTTTACTTAAATTATTTTTCAATCTAACTTTGACATCGTGATTTTTAAATTTGTTATAATGGGTTGACAATGCTTGGATGCGATCGTTGTTGGAGATGGGCTTGAGTTTCACTATCTGCCATTCAACTAAACAATTGATTGGCACAACATTAGATTATGTTGAAGATGGTTATTTCTCACCATATTTCCACTGCGACAGCATTATTGGAGGTCGGAACTACGATCGTATGAGACGCAGTTCGATAGATTTTATAATGTGATAAGCAGTAATTTTTTATTGCTGAAGATGGTTCAAATATTGAGCCGAAACGTACAAAATTGAATTTGTGACATATTAATAGGTATCAGTTAACATTGCTCAATATATAATAATATCCAGCGCTAACTCCTAACGCTCATTTGTATTTTGTCGTTATTTTTTCATTGTATTAAAAATTAAAATATTATAATTAGTTTTAACTACATTATATCATAAATAGTCATAAAAATACCATATTTATTTAATGAAATTATGAGCAGGAAGAAAAGAAAACGTGAGAGTTGGAAAGTGCGAATAATATGGTAAGTATAGGACCGCAATGGGTGAGGCAAAGAGAAGTGCATCCTACAATGAATGGGAGAGAGAAAACAACAGATAAGAAAGAGAAAGAAGGAACAAAACCCTCCTTCCCTTTCTAACACAGTCTGCGCTTCTTCTTCCCTCGGATCCAGTGTCTGTGATGCACTTTCCTCTTCCTGACCCCTCACTCACACATACATACCACATATACGCACATATAGTGAGTTAGAACCGGCTATGTTATAATATTATATAACTTTACTATACATGGTTGAATTTGGAAAAAATAATCTTTAATTTGTTTAAAAAAATTTGAAAAATTTGAAAAAACTTAGGTGATGGAAATATATTGTTAAACAAAAAAATTAAGAAAATTTTTTTTTAATAACTTTAAAGTACTCTTGAAACCGCAAACTCACAAATTTTATTTAAAAATTTAATTTCCATTTTTTATACTTCCGATGATATTCGGCTCAAAAGGGAAATACTGTCTTTTTTCAAAAGAGTGTTTCACTTCTTAAACATGAGTTAGCGCACGTATAAAAAAATATGTGTTTCTTAAATTTTTGTATTTAACAACATATTTCATGGAAAATCAAATCAGTGGATAGTTGTGAAACGTTCCTTATAAGTTCGCAAAAACCTCGGTTCGCAATTTGAGAGACTACAAACATGGTATATAAATTCACATAAAATTATTTAACACACTTAAGATCTAATTGCTGGTACAGGCATTGCTTTTTACTCATTGTGTATTCACACATTATACGGTTATACTAACAATAAGTTGTTTATTATTATATATCTTTACGTCAATTTATGTACGACGGCTCTAACAAGGGACTGACAAGGGACGCTAAGCAACTCAAAAATTCAAAAAATTTTGAAACTTTGTGTGCAATAGAGTAGTTTTATTTGTAACACAAAACTATTTTTTGTTCGCGCGGAATTATAATTTTAGGAGGTGAAACATTCCTTCAAAAAAATGGGTTTTTTCTTTTGAAGCAAATATCGTCGAAACTATTAGATACTAAGAGAGAGGAAAAAATTTTCAGAATGAAAATTGAATGGTTTCATGGAGTACTTTACAACTATAATCAAATTTTTTAAAATTATTTCTTTATTTTATTTCCCATCCCTATTTAAAAAAATTTTTTAATTTTTATATAACGCAAATTAAAGAACATTTTACGCTGAAAACAATGATGTATAATATAGTTATGTTCTGAAGAATCATTTTTCAAATATGAACGAAAACATCTATGTATACGTGATCCGTAGATATTCATTTCATCAACTGCGTTGACTGAGCGAGATAGGGTGAAAGACAAATATAATACAATCCATCATCACAGTGTCAGTATAGCAGCAACTATTGAAATAAGAACTTTTATATAATAACAATAACAACAATAATAATAATAACAGCGTGTTAAACCTAAAACCTGTCAAATATTTTTATGATATACATATTATACGTAAAGGAGTGTACACTATGTTTTATAATTATATTGTACACTATGTTTTTATAATTAAAAAAAAGTATGAATAAAAAAATTGTTATTTTTATAAAATATCATTCATTTAATTTTGGCTTTTGATAAAGCAGCCAGTTGCAATGTATTTAAAAAAGAAAAGATATTATATTAATAGTGATTCCGCACAAACAAAAAATAATTTTGTGTTACAGACAAACTACTCTATTTGCAACAAATTACCTGCTTTCTTTTATATGTTCAGCGATATTAGGAGTGTGATTTAGTTTTGAAGGTTTTCTAAGAGATCATTAATATCAGTGTTGTCGAAAACATTCTAATCACAGCTATTATTTCTTAATACTTTAATATTACTCCATGATATTTAATCGTTTACTAATAATAGACGCAGTAAACATCATGTTTACACCATTTAAAAAATGGATCTTCCTAAAAAGTATTTTCGATATGTGTTGCTTTTATTTTTAATTAGAAGAAACGGCGGCTGAAGGTTATAGAATTCTGATAGAAATTTATGATGATGTTGCTCCATCAATTAAGACATGTAAATATTGATTCTGTCGAAGTCGATTTTCAATATTAACGACAAAAGTTGGAAAATCCAGATTTGCAAGCATTATTAAACGAAAATCCAACACGATCCACTTTAAAACTAGAAAATTAAATGTTGATCATATAACAATTATTTACGTGATATGTTGTTTAAATGAATCATTGTTAAGAAAAAACTCCTCAAAACTAAATCACACTCCTAATATATCCAACCTTTTTTTTCCCTCAGTAAGAGTAATGATACTTAAAGATTTTTGTATTGTATCGATTATATTTAAAACGTGTAAAATTTGAAGAAATAAAACTTTACTATTTTCAAATTTTGCTCGGAAAAAGACTCAAATCGATTATTATCAATTGGTATTTACCTTCATTTCCGACATAGTATCGTCTTCGGTGGTGTGACCGGCTCTTTCTTCTGTTATCTTGATTGCTCTGTTCCGAAGTATCCGATTCCTGACTGGCCGTCTGGCAATGTACCTCGTCCCGTCCGCTCTCCTCTTCACTTTCCATTCCATTTGCACCTCGCTTTTATCTTCTGTTGGTATCCAAGTAGTAGACGTGCATACTTGTTGACTACCAACGAACTGATATTGTGTGAGATTTGGAGCTTGAAAATTATCATACGACTTGGGTTTCTTCACACCACTTGTAAACATCTCTTTAGATGTCATGAAGTTTTTGCGATTGAGTGCTTGTTTGAATAGTTGCTGTTGAAGCATCATTGTTTGTTGTAAATTTGCCACGTTCGTGTACATAGTATCAGCTGCCATAGTGTTGATGTTCATCGACGAAGGTTCGTTGCGATCTCTGTGATGATGCGACGACGATGAGTTCTTCTTTATATTTTGAATTTTTGATGATTGTTTTGTCATTGCGAACGTTGCGGTTGGCGTCACTAGCATGGGACAATTGCAACCGATTTTCTGCTGCTGTGGCATCTTCGGCGAGCATAATACCAGTGTGCTCTTATAATGATCCTTCTCACCCTCATGCAGCTCCAAAGTTAAAGGATTACTATGACAGGATTCACCGGTGTTATAAGCGCTTGAGCTATCTTTTTCTTCGCCGGAACTGTTGCTCTTTGAGGAAGAATGCCATTTCTGATTTTGCTGACCGCTGGTCAAATAGTTCTGTACAGTTCCGTTATGTTGCGTTGTCATGGGATGATTTGTTTGTTGCGTCCAATGTTGTTGACGGTGCTCGTATGGCGATGAGTAGATTGGCTCGCTATCTGATTCTGGAATTGTTTCATAGATGTGCTCGGAATCACTCCACACGTGACTCGAGTACGCCCCAATGAGCTTCACTGATAACGGTGTTGCCTCTAGTGGACTCGATTGCTGATCACACAGAGATATATCCTCGAGTCTCTTTAAACAATCCTTCAGCGATTCCTGCATCCATTGCTTATTGCATTCTTCTGTACGATGCTCTGGCAAGGTCGCGTTCTTGCCCGCGGATTTGTGTGAGCTCTGCGATGAGCACGTGGATGATAAATTTGTAGAAAAGTTATTAACAGATTGCTGTTGTTGCGATAGCGGCAGTTGCTGCTGCTGTGGTTGTTGCTGTTGTTGCTGAGTATGAGATGGTATGGGTGGAGGCGCTTTCAAGATGCAATTGTCTACCTCACTGTTTTTAATACGTTCCTCCGTTTGTTGTTGCTGTTGCTGGATCAGTTGTTCGATCATACTATTCTGATATGCTGGTAGGTTTTGGAGCGAAAGCGATGGCGAATCCTGAAGTAAAATCATGATTCATGATAAATAGATGTCTATACCACGCGCAAACATAGGTTGCTTTTTTGTTGCTTTATGTAATTTGACTCACCTGATGATAGATGTGTCTATCATCGTATTCATCGTCCTAAAATAAGAAAAGTAAATTAATAATGTATAAAATATTTTTTGTTCCTTTTATTTATGTAAGAAAAGTGTAGTTATTTTTTGGAAGTATCATAATCAATCTATATTACACTAAAGTTAAATATTTTGCTCAAAAAGGAAACATAATGTTCTGAAATGCTTTTAAATCTCGTAAAATTTTCTTTGTATTTTCTATTTCATATTCAATATTTTTATGTTTATTAAATTTTGTGTTAAATTTAAACATTGTAATAATAAGGATGAAAACGAACTTGATATACACATCGACTGACGAGAATAGTCACTGCATTTTTCGTTTCGGCGAACAGATTCTCAGTCTGCTCCTTGTTCGCGACATCCTTGCCATTGACCTAGAATGAAAATAATAAATGTTTCTTTCACTGGACAATATAAACGTAAAAAGGATGTTCGCAAAAAGCCCGACAGTAATAATTTTTGGATATATCTTATAGTTTGGTGTTCTGTTGAAAATTTTAAGTTTTCCAATACGGCGGGTCAGCTTTCATGCCGCTAAAATCGGCAAATTAACGTTCAAATATTCTTTCGCAGTATCAATGAGTCCTGTGATAAAAATAGACATAACCAATCTTGTAGAGGAAAATGTTTCCCATAACTTGTGTTCAAATTATATTTTTGTAATTCTAATGGATAGCCAGCTGCAGCGACTCCAAGTGGAACAGTTTATTTTAAAAAAGCTATTGTATGTTCTCAGCTAACTTTCTTTAATTAATGACTATTAATTACATAATGATATTATTCATTATCGGATCTAAATTAACCGTACGTACTCAACGAACGCTTAATCGGCTTCAACTGGAGTCCGAACGGATCTCATAGGGAGTTAAAGAATGTCGACGAAACGATTAAGTTATCATTAACGACCAGATTTATTTTATTAAGAAATTATACTTTAAGGAGGAAGAATTAATCGCACGAATCTCGAACATTTCTTACCACGTGACAATGGCGCTGGCGCCTGTCGTCGAACTCGGAGTGCAGATCTTGAATTGTGACGCGAATGCTGCGTAAGGCTCGCGTACAGAAATCTTGCTAATTGGCAGACAACAGTCCACCTCGCGAAAGGAAATCTTGTCCGTCTTGACGACGGATAATGTTGCAGCGAAGCAACATCACAATCGCGATCGCGAACGCATAGTGCATCGATCACCTCACAAGCAAAATTCAGAAAAAATATGATATTATTCGCGTGGTTCGAACAAGAAAAAGTGATTAGATTCTTGTCGCATACTGATCACGCATCGATCACACTCGCGTGAATGTGCGCGGAAAGGCTGCGCGCACTCGATAAATTTCGGAGTAGGGGAGATCGGGGTCAGTTGAATATAGGGATAAGTAGAACAATTTAGGCTACATTGAAAACAAAACACGCGAGACATGCGTAAACGTGTCTGAGCACGCAGCAGCGTTAGAGTCGCTAAGTCTGCTGTAACATCTTGTTGCGAACACATCTGATATGATAGAAGTTATACCACAATTTTAAGAAATCGTATACCTAAGTAAATATTTTTATTCTTAAAGTTTTTATTTTACAATCGTATATGATTGTCTGAAATATTTGATTTCTACTTAGATAATAAATGTAATTCTTACTTAATGAAGTCCAACAGATTTTTTTTTGTTTATGTGTCTTTGTTATCGAATATTGTTACGGATGGGGATAGTAGACTAACCACAGCATGGAACTGTATGACTTATTTAGTAACGACTAGTATTTACTCAAAATTTTATTCCTTTAAAAAGATTTTCCTCAGTGGTAAATGTTATAAGTTTAGTTCCCTCATGTCCAATCTCGAAAACTAGGCTTGTTCGACGTGTTTTTGCACGAAATGAACAAATTTTGCAGAAAGAAGTATTGTTTGGTCCTGCGAAGCGAATGTTTGTGTTTAAAACATACTTTTATAAAAATTTTATTAATATGTAGTCAAAGATGTAGCTTAAAATACATTAATCTTTATTTTAATAATCTTAGTCGAATTACCCCGGTCCCAGGACTAGTTGAATCAGATGCATTAGAAAAACGCATTTTTTAAATATTAGTTATTAGTTTCCTTTTATTATTAAAATATTATTAGGTAGTCATATGTATGTAGTAACTGGTGTAGAATTCATTTTTTTTTTATAAGTCTTTTAATTTCGTCTGTAAAAATTCGAAACTGAAAAATGAGTCTATTAGCCCCAGTCTTCCCTACATCCGCGGAATAATATTATCTCGAACAGGTATTATACATAAAAATTATAATTCGTAATTAGTAAGACATTAATTATTAATTACAATCATTAATCAAATAATTATTTAATAAACTATAAACTTATTTCCACAACATTATGAGTTACAATTTTAATTAAAAAGTTGTGAATTAAGCTTGCACTGTATGCTTTAATACGTGATTAAAAAACTATTTTTTTAAAAAAAGGTAAAAAAGTGTAAATTGTACATATACATCAAACAAAAAACTGGTGTACCAAATTAAAATTTAAATTTAAATGATTTGTAATATTACGAAGTTGTATTTTCAATTCAAACAATATGAATTAACACACTACAAAATACATTATATTTAAAAAAAGTAATTTTTTAAATGTAATGTATTAAGGAAGGGGTGTCAACTGCCAATCAACTACAGATATAAATCAAATAAAAAGCATGTGTACCAAATTAAGAATTATAACTTAAATATATCTTTAAAAAAATTAAAACATAAATACATATTTTTGTATAATTGCCATCAAGTTAAAATCCCATAACAATTCTTAATTTGAGTGATACGTATCAGATATATAAAAGATTTAATATCAATAATGGGCGCTAAAATATAATCTTTAAAAATTATTACCTCATTCAATCCAAATCATATGTGAACCTTGAAAAATCTGTTGTACAAAATTAAATAATGAGATCTAGATTCCAAGTAAATTATCATCATTAATCTATAATATATACGAGTATGATGAAAATTAAGTGATACGTATTTTTGTAACATCATAAAATTGTATTTGCATCTTTATTTATTATTTATTCAATTCTAATGATGTATACCATCTATATCAAAGATATCAACGACAGGCGCCAAGTTAAATCCCAAATTAAATAAAAAATATAATTCAAATGATATTATCTTTATACAATGCATTCTAATATATCTTTATATTCTTATTGAAGAATAAAATATACGAGAGTTAATATGGTCGAATACATCTTGTTATTGAGATTGTTCATTAAATTCCAGTAAAATGAACAATTGAGGTTGATAACGGGAGTTTCAGTTGATCACGTTTCATTTGACCAACATCCCAATTGACCATGTTGCGATTGACCACGTTGTAATTGGTCACGTTGCAAATGGCAAAGTTGCATTGACCACGTGTTGCAAATATCCACATTGTATTTGATCATGCGATGCAAATAACCATGTTACGGTTGACCACGAGTTGCAAATGATCACATTGCGATTGACCACGAGTTGCAAATGACCACGAGATGCAAATGACCACGTTGCGATTGACCATGTGATGCAAATGAATATATAATAACCTAACTTTAACTTAACCATGTTGTGATCGGATTATTAATCATTACGATAGAAAAGTCTAATATCATGTATGTAAATATTTACTAATTATGGTCCTTACTCTGTTTTCTTGCCAACAGAGAAGGTATTCCACCCTCTCAGCGGCCAAAAGTGGTAGGCTCACTCTCGCTTCTTTTTAGTCGGACGTTTTCGCCAAGTATATATACTCCTGTATATATCTTCTTCCGTGTCATCTTCAGTACCGCTATCGCATTCTAATATCGCATTCGGCATAAAATGTGGCGGGAACAAAACATACTGAATATACAGATAAGAATTCTCGTCATTTTCGAAGTCCTGCATTTGCACTTCTAGCATCATGTTTGTGATGCCAGCTGCTGAATAAGCGAAATTAAAGTCTTCTCCTAGTATTCTACAAATGGAATAGATATCTATTTAAACAATAAGATTGGAAACAAGACCGTTTATGTTAAATATTATGAATTTCAGTCTTACGTTCAAAAATAAAACATTTATATCACAACACTCAGATCGATTCTGCATCTTAAATTGATGGAAATTATAAAAATAAGCGAATTTACTAGAATAATGATAATTTCATTCAACACCTAGTAAATTTGCTTTTGTAATTTTTACCTTGTTTTGAAGATACAGAATCGCCCTCAGATCGCAGCGACACGAAACACGTCACAAGCGGTATATGACTTCCGAGATTGACACTCAGACAGTTGATGCTTTCCAAACCAATTGATGCATAACTTGTTTTAATGTCAACGAACTCCTTCTTAGCCAGTTCTTCTTGAACTCTTTACAATGTAGCACATAGTAATCTTCCTTACAAAATGCGCAGCAAGTTTTCTGGTGCCCCTGCTTCTTCATTGTCGCACGGTTTGAAGCCGACTTCCCAGTCGATATCTCATTTGTTGATTCTCAGGCTTGCTCGGTTGAAGTATCTCTAAAGCGTAAATCCGCTGTTCCAGAAATTGTTGTAGTTAATCAAAGAAAGGTGGCTCAGTCACTTTGTTCCGCCAAAGTGCTCTTCCCATTTGCTGCGAGTGCTCGAAAAGTTCTGTAATCCAGGAGATGAACATATCTTCGCTGCTATGGATGGAACGGCCGATGGTTTTGAGCGATCCAGCGGTATTTTTTGCACAGAGAAACAGCTTCTGCAGCTCCATGGCTGACTTTTAAGTTTGGACAGATTGTGTAAAAAGAACGAATCAAGAGTCACGTGTTCTCATAGTTCCGCTTGAGCAACTCTCATATTAGGGTGAAATTTTCGTTCATCGCTGGAAGCTCTTTGACAATAAGTTTTAGTTCATCTTTCAAATTAGTTTTTAAATAATGCATCCTAGTAACATCAAAAAGTGATGCAGCCTGAATGATCAGTGATAAAAAGACAACAGATTACGATATGTAGGCCAATTCTCGTATCGTACCGCCTGGAGAAATTCTTTTTTTTTTTTTTCGTGGTAACATGGTCCCTGGAGTCAGGGACGATCCGCATGATGACTTGCCCTCTTCACTCTTGGAAGTTTTTTCCAATGCTGCTTCAATTTCGGCAAGAATGTTACGTTGATAAAGATACGTTTTCTATCTCACTCAAGAAGTCATTCAGGTAGTATTCATATCTATTAAGGTCATATCTATTAAGTCATCGCCATAAGTATCACGAAGATGCTCGTGCATTTGTTCGAATTTTTGTCATCGATTAGAGGACAATGGTGACGAGTATCTTCGTCAATTTAGCTGTTTTCCTGTTTTCTTCACATTTTTGTGAGAACATGCTATGCGCACTCTGACCCTTGCACCTTGCGTTGAGCTGCGATTAAGCTCCATTACAAAGCCTCCATTACAAATTTTCAATCTTGCGAACCAGAGTGATGCCGGACGAACTGATATGAGAATCACATAGCACTTTTCACTCATCATAGATCCAGCTCAAAAGACCAGAAAATGTCTCGTGAGGAGATAGAGTTGATAGAAGTTCAATGCGTTATTATGGATATATTTATTTGATACTTATTCAACAAAATTGCAATTATAGCAAAGCGGCAGAACTACGTTACGGAGGAAGTACTAATACCTTCTTTTCTGTTACACAGAACCAATAACTAAAAAAGACCGAGAGAGACTCACGTTGTCCCCTTTTTATATAATACTATGTTATTGCTAGACAGTTCGAGAAAAAACAAGATCTTTTTCGGAAGTAGTATCAAATCAAACAATCTAGCAATGGAGGAACGTTGTCGTTGTTCAAGTTTTGCGATTCCTAATTGTGATTGATTCCTTCATTATCTAAACTCGCTCTGCGCTCTGTCTAGTGGACGCAATATCGAGCGCGAGCCGCTGCAGCTATTGAATCGCACCTTACGCTCCGATAAATCGATATCGACACATCGCGTATCGCTCAATCGCGAACAATATTTAAAAATAATTAAGAAAATTATGATATTTTTCTAATAAGTATAATACACAGTGTGACAAATATGTTCCCGGACAGGGCCTGAAAATCATAATTGAAACAACAATATGCATATTTTTTGGTTTTATTATTCAAAATATTCTCCTCTGGCTTCAATACACTTGTTACAGCGATTCAATAGTGATTCAAATGCATGTTCTAGCTCAGTTTGCGGAATTGCCTCTAGTGCCTGTGTAGAAACTGATTGGATGGTCGGAATGTCATCAAAAAAGCGTCCTTTCAATTTCAATTTCAATTTTGGGAATAATGAGAAGTCGCAGGGGGCCAAATCAGGTGAATACGGTGGATGGTTTAACACAGAGACACGATTTCGAGCCAAACATTGACGGACAATTAATGAAGTGTGACTCGGTGCATTATCATGCAACAAAGACCAATTTTCTGGATCACGATATTCGGGGCGAATAGGATGAATTCTGCCCATCAATCGCTTTAAAACTTCGAGATAATATGCACCAGTAATTGTTTGGCCAGTTGGAACAAACTCTTTGTGGATAATACCTTTGCTATCAAAGAATGTGATGAGCATTGTCTTGATTTTTGATGGAACTTTTCATAGTTTTTTTGCTTGTGGTGAATTTTTTGACTTCCATTCCGCACTTTGACGCTTAGTTTATGGATCATATTGAAAGCACCATGTTTCATCACCCGTAACAATTGATTTTAGGAAGTTTGGATTATTTTCTGCGGCTGCAACGATGTCTCTGGAATAATTGATTCTCGCTGATTTTTGATCGCTTCTTAAGGAGATGTCGGAGTGTCCTGTTTTATCATTAAATTTTAAAACCGCCTTTCTCGTAACTGTGTTTATGGATTGAAAAATCCTTCTCCACAATTAAAGTATCGACAACAACGCAAGTCGCCAGCTACATTTGAATACGAAAAACGAAAGAAAATTAAAGACTTACAGTTTTGTTATCGACTTCTGTAGTCAACACATTACATATGTGTTGCATATAAGAGTTTCAGATCTTGCACGTTCATGAAAAGTAGCAAGCAAATTGCGGAAAACCTAAACGAACAATCCTATGCTTTTAGAAACGCGGTAGGAGTTTTAGTATAAGAGAAAGGCGTGTACAAAAATTTCGTTTGTATATTACGAATGAAATTGACGTGTAGCCATGAAACTGAGCAATATTTTAGTTCCGCGATATTCCGACAGCAGCGCTGTCATGAAAAGTGCGTCGCTGAACCATAGAAATGATCTGAATTATCGACCTACTCAGGCCCATATCAATAAACGTGCCCTGGTCAAAGTTTTTTCTTTTGAGAGGAAAAATAATAAAATAAATATGATATTAGTTATTTCAATTTTGTTGAAATAATTTCTTCCTAAACAAGAAACATATCATATTATTTACATGAATACAAATGAAGATAATTATTTTAATTACACTGTTCTGTCTTTTACATACATTTTATATAGTAAATTATTGATGCATATATATAAAATAACATTATATATATATATATATATATATGTGTGTATATGTATGTACGTATGTTGTATGTGTGTATATATATACAGGGTGCGTCACCAAAATCCGGACAAATTTCAATTCAAATTTTCCGCTATACTGTGCCTCCGCCAGAGATTGTTATTGGCGTCCAAGAAAGCCTGATGCTTCTAGTAAACAGTCATATTCTCAAAATGGCCGCGATGTTGAAACCAAGTGCGGAGTATAATCGGAGAACCGGGATCATCGAAGACCTTCGCGCCGGGCGCTCAGCAACGGAAATAATTCGGTTCTTTGGATACCCGAGATCTACTGTTTATGACGTTGTGGCAATATATAGCGGCTTTAGAACAGTCCAACGAAGGTTCCAGTATGCCAGCGAGGAAGAGTCACTCGAAAGAACGCACCGCGAGGATCCTTGCAGTCGTTGAAAGGGCTCAAACGCTGATTTCGGATGACCCAAGGCAATCGTTGCGAAAATTAGCATCGATTGTTGGTGTAAGCGAGCAACAATGCGTCGAATTGCCGAGGAGGACCTTCGATACAAATCGTACACATTAAAGAGGCTCTCCGAGGCTGCCATGACAAGAAATTGTTCGATTTGTCCGGATTTTGGTGACGCACCCTGTATATATATATATATATATATATATAAAATATATAATAGCATAAATACACACGCGTGTGCGTATGTATGCGTGTGCGCGCGCGCGCGCGCGTGTGTATGCGTGTACATATATACAACACATGTTTAAACTTTATTTACTGAATTATTTACACATGCATATATCAAGGTTCGGAACGTGATGTGTTTCGGTTGAGCTTTCTTTCGGATGTCGGAACGACAAGCGACAATCTCGTAGCAGACGTAGCATATAAATGAAATTTTCGAATACACTTTGCTCTTATATTAAAGCTCGTAACTCGTTTCTGCAAGCATAGTATTGTTTTTTGAGGTTTTCTGTAAATCGCCAGCTACTTATGCAAGGTCTGAAATTATTGTATACAGCACATTTTTGACTCGACTCGGATGTCGAGTCTTAATAAGAAGCGCCATTCCTCCTATCGGTCGCGCGCAAACGAAGTAGTATTGCTATTCAACTATAGAAATGGATTGAACCATTGTAAATAAACCAGCAATATATTATCAGCCGGAAACGCCATAATAATATATTTTTGTATATATAGAAATATATATTAGGATTGTTTAGAGAAGGAATCGTGCGTCCTTGCTGTATCGACGATGATGCCAGAATCGATAGAAATCACATTCTTGAATTGCAGAACGAATTATTGAAACAGAAGTACGACAGAGTGAGACAGAGAAAAAACAAAAAAGGATAGAAACTCCGATTGTAATCGGTGAGACTCCGCATGCCGAGCTGGGCTCGTCGAACGAAATAGCGAGTCTATCCTTCAGAGTCTCTCTCTCTCTCTCTCTCTCTCTCTCTCTCTCTCTCTCTCTCTCTCTCCTTTCCCTCTATCTCTCCCTCTCTCTCCCTCTCCCTCCCCCCTCCTCTACTCTCTCTTTCCTCTCTTCTCCTCTCCTCTCCTCTCTTCTCCTCTCCTCTCCTCTCCTCTCCTCTCCTTTCCTCTCCTCCCCCCCCCATCTCTTTACGGTCGCTTGTTTCTAGCGACCGAAAATGCTTTCTGGAAAATTTCGGCCGCTCAATGTGTATAATTAAGAGGAGAAGGAACATTATAGATAACATATAAGTTTTAATAAATTATGCTAATCCTATATCCCTCCAATTTATGTATAATAAAAAATAATTTCAAAACACGATAATTTACGGGATATTGATATTTCTATGATTTTCCATGAGCCTTATATACCACGTTCATAGAAATGATTTGCAAAACCTCGGCGTCTCACGCGTAAGATGCGAGATCTGAATGTTAGAGATCTCATGATCAATTCCTTTTTTTTTTCATAATTTTTTTTTTTAAATAAGTGACATTGTTAACAAACATATATTACAGGCTAAATATATTTTTATTTAATTATTGAAATTATATGTGTATTTCTAAACGTTTTAATTTACCTTTAGAAAAAATCCAAAAAAAATCATGTTTCTGTAATAATGTTACGTCGATCAGTACTTTCGGTGAAATGTTTTTTTTATAATTATCATCCGAAAGAAAATTCTGATAATCAATCAAATCGCAAAAGTGCGATTAATATAATTATAAGGATGATTAATATAATTATAAGAATGTCAATATAATTTTATAATTAACAAATCAAAAAACCTTTATATATAACATACAAATAATTTTTTATTTATCTATTAAAGTGATTCGGTATTCTTCCTATAGTTATTGGAATACATGTTAAATTTTGGGTCGACTTTTGAAGCATCGCCTTCTTTCCCCCCGCCGCCGCCGCTCAATGCTCGACGGCTGAGCTGCACTGGATCGCGGGCGGATGTGTATCTCAGGAGCGTTGCACTAAGAAATATGCTCCGTACCTTCTAGCAAATTATCAATCCTTTACTTTCCTTAGTCTTCTGTGATGTCTTCTTTATTCAACATGCCTTCTTTATTCACATGTTGAATAAAGAAGACATCACGGAATTATTGAAGTTGAGTCATTCCAGTTTAAAATTACGCATCTAGTTCTGTATCAACTCTTATTAGTCTTAAATTGATATTATCAGTATTCTATATTAAAAGATATTACATTTTGTGGCACATAAGCGTGGTCAGTAGCTCTTTGAAAGAAAACCGAATGTATCAATGTAATGTATAAAAATAATAAAGTAAATATTTTAAAAGTACATAATATTTAATAAAATGTATATACTTATTAATTTGATGTTCAATCACTATTATTAAGAAAATAACAATTATGTAAGAAGAAAAATATTTTTATGATAATTTTCATGCTAAATTGTTGTCATGATAATTTTCATGTTGGAAGGTATGATAGCAGCATGTTTCTTATACTGTGACGCTCCTGAGATGCAAGTCCGCGCGCGATCCAGCGGTTCAGCCGTCGACTGTTGAGCGGTTGTAAAGGAAAAATAGGCAGCACTTCAGAAATTGGCTCGAAATGTGTAACTAGTTCTGAGCACACTAAAGTACACATATAATTTATATAATTTTATAAAAATATGTTTGGAGTAATATGTTCATTAATAACGTTATTTGTTTAAAAAAAAAATTAAGAAAAAAAGGAAAAAGTAGGATTGAACATAGAATCCTCAACATTCTGATCTCGCACCTAACGCCCGAGACCACGCTGAGTTTTTGCAGACCGCCTCTATGAACGTGGTACATAAAATACACGGAAAATCGTAAACTATCTCTCTTAACTATCACATTTTGAAATCATTTTTGCTATTATATATTAATGAGAAAGGTATATGATTAACTCTTTCACTAATATCGTGTGAGCCTCGTGGTAAAGAAATCGGGCCAAACATAAGTATCATTGATGAGGGCCAAACATAAACAATATGTTCCAGACTGTTAATTATGGCACGCGCCATCGTAACTTAAATCGTAGGGCAAAGGATTAATATAATTTAATAAAAATTATGTATTGTCTAGAATGTCTCTTTCCTCCTTACGATACACGTCAAGCGGCCGAGATCGAGAAAATATTTTCGGTCGTTAGAAACAAGCGATCACACAGAGAAGGACAGAGACAGACTCATTGTTTTGCTAGCGGGCCCAGTTCGGCGTGTCCGCGCGGAGACTCACCGATTACAATCGGAGCTTCTATCCGTTTGTTTTTTCTCTGTCTCGCTCTATCGAAATAACAGAAATTGAAAGAATTTTAAATCACGAACACGGTTGCCAGTTCTCCGTTTTTTTTTTTGACAGATTTCGGTTTCTTGGACTAATATTCAATACTCCAGCAGATGTGAAAATCTCCAATTTTTGTCGTCTTTTTGTGAATTAAAATTCTTTCATTTTCTTTTTATTAAATTATTTTAACCATATATCTTTCTCATTAACGTAGCAAAAATGCAAATGCAAAAATGATTTCGAAACGTAAACATTGATGAGATATACAATAGTTTACGACTTTCCGTGCACTATATGTATCGCGTTCGTCGAGGTGATCTGCAAGAACTCAATGTGGTCTCGGGCGTTGAGTGCAAGATCAATATTGGAGATCTTATGTTCGATTCTGCTTTTTCCTTTTTTAATTTTTATTTAATAAATAACGTTATTAATAAACATATTACTCCAAATAGATATACTTTTTATAAAATTTCAGAAATTATATACGTGTACTTCAATGTGCTCGAAATTAGTTGCGCATTTCCGATTTCTGAAATGCTGCCTACTTTTCCTTCACAACCGCTCGACGCTTGACGGCCGAACCGTGGACGTGTATCTCAAGAGTGTCATAGTATAAGAAACATGCTGCGACCATACCTTCCAGCAAATTGTCATGAAAATATTTTCCTTCCTACATAATATTATATTTTCTTAATAATGGTGATTGAACATCATATTAATAACTTAATGCATTTTACTAAATGTAATGTACTTTTAAAATATTATTTTATTATTTTTATGATACATTCAGTTTCAAAGAGTTACTGATCACGTTTTTGTGCCACAGACTGTATAATAATATAAAATTTTACTTTACCGCATCATTACATCTGGTCATCTATTTGTATTTTTTTTTAAATATTAAATATTAAATATTAAATTGGAATAAACCTGGAGAATACTTAAATGACGTATCAATAATAGAACTTCAAAGATAATAGAGAAGTTTTTTTACAATAACGTGGATTTAGATACGGTGAACGCCTTTTCTTAATTAGTCGCTAAGGAAAAGATAATGTGATCATGATATCGATTATGTATCTTTTTTCTTAGAGTGATAAATAAAAATTTTTTGTATGTATGTGTGTTGTATGTGTGTGTGTGTGTGTGTGTGTGTGTGTATATATATATATATATATATATATATATATATATGCATACATATTTTGCGTGACGCTGTATATGTAGAAAACAACGGCGTTATACGAGTCAATCAACTGTAATCAGTATGACCCGCGTTCACAGTATCATTGCCGCACAACAGTACTGTCAATGTAGTGTAGTGTAGTAGTGTTCTACACACAACCATATATATATATATATGTGTGTGTGTGTGTGTGTGTGTGTGTGTATGTGTATGTATATATGTGTGTATATGTGTATATATATATATATATATATTTATATAGTATTTTTTGTCCACAAAATAGAAAAAATAGTAGCAGAATATTGTCTGCCTTTGATAAGAGAACGTTATGGGTGCTTTATAACAAGCGACTCAGTACAATACAGTCCAATATCTCATCCTTGTATTATCGAACAAGATTGTAATGATGCACCGTGTCGCACTGTGTCTCTTGTTGGAAGGCACTCTAGAAGGCCAAAATTGGTTATTGTGATGTGTGTTTCTCGTTGGCACCCTATAAAGCCAGAATGAGAAAGATTAGCATCTTTATGTTATTTGTGAAAATATCACTTTTATTTATC